>NC_137058.1:28883020-28908020 GCF_032717465.1 Coenobita brevimanus
GAGAGAGAGAGACAGACAGACAGACAGACAGACAGAGACTGATACAGAGACAGACTTAAAAAATGATAAATGCAGACAAACTGGCAGAATGCAGGCTAGCCAGAGAGAGAGAGAGAGAGAGAGCGCCCTCCCCTCAGCATAACGACAAGTACTGTTACATGGTTACTAAACAAACAAACGAAACACATATATTAAACAAGGGTGAGAGAAAAAGGGAGATGTGAGAGAAGGGAGAGAGAGGGAGAGGGGAAGGGAATCGGTGAGAGAGAGAGAGAGAGAGAGAGAGAGAGAGGAGAATATCAACGTAGACAGACAGACAGGCAAACAGAAAGTAACGTAAATGACAAAGTCTAGTAATAAATGCAGAAATAAATAAGGTGGATAAAAACGTGTAACAAAACTACTGAATAGAAGGATTAAAATAAATAATGGGGTGAAAATACGCAGACAAAAATGTATGGGAAACAAATCATGAATAAATGTATGGAATAACGCGAGTCAAAAAAAAAACTAGCAATAAAAATAACCCACAAAAGCAAAGAAAAAAGTAACCAATAAGAATAATGAAACAATGAAACGCCGCTAACTCTGGCCCGGAGCTGTCAGCGCAAATCGCCACTCAGTGTGCCTCTGCCAAGCCTTGCACACAGACTGGCCATACAACCTCCATGACAGGGTTCACTATGGGTTGAAATGAGACTGAAGATAAACTAGGTCGACCCCCATATAACCTTGACTTTTGACCCCTTGACCTTGGTGACCTAATCAGTTCATCGCCCCTTCATACTTTATCACTGACAAAAGTTTGGTCGAAATCCGTCGAGGGGTTCAGGAGATATCACGCTCACACTCACATGACCTTGACCTTTGACCCCTGGACCTAGCTGACCTAATCAATTCATCATCTCCTCATTGTGCATCACTGACAAAAGTTTGGTGGAAATCCGTTGATGGGGTCAGGAGATATCGCGCTCACAAGAGTGTTACGGACGCAGGGACCCACGTACGCACTCACGCATCAACGGACAGACCAGTCACCTGATGCCTCGTCCAGCGTAGGTGGGCGGAGACATAAAAATCACCTGGTAGCGGAAAGAATCTAATACAAAAAGATATTGAATAGAGAAGGTCAAAGAGAGTGAGAAATATGCCTGACAAAGATAACTAAGGGACAGAAAAAGGAAATATTGGATAAAGATAACAAATGAAAAAGAAAGATGGAAAAAGAAAAAATGGGAGAAAGTTAAAGGGCAAAGGAAGAGGAGGAGGAAGAGGAAGAAGAACGTGTTTGAGGGAGGAATGCAGCAAAGCGTAATATCTAAGGAGAGGGATGAACGGAACGAAGGAAGGAAGAAAAGAAGAAGGAAAGACATGAGAAGGGGTGGAAGAAGAATGAAAGGAAGGAAGAGATGGATGGAGAGAGGATGCAAGGAAATAGGGACGGAAGAAAGAAAGTGCGGAGAAAAAGGGAGACGAAAGGGAGGATTTAATATAACGAGAGAGGAAGAAACAGGGGAAAGACGAGAGAAAGAGGAAGGAATCAAGGAAGGAAAGTGTAACAGAAAAAGAAAAGTGAAGTGGGAAGAAGGTAAAGAAGGAAAGAGGAAATGAAAGAAAGAAGGAAAAGAGACAGGACAGGATATAAGGAAGGAAGAAAGGAAGGAATGAAGGAA
The DNA here is from genome assembly GCF_032717465.1 of Coenobita brevimanus. NCBI lineage: Eukaryota > Metazoa > Arthropoda > Malacostraca > Decapoda > Coenobitidae > Coenobita > Coenobita brevimanus. The sequence goes on from NC_137058.1 coordinate 28,884,694, forward strand.
GGTGGAAAGAAAGGAGAGAAAGGATGGTGGGAAGAAAGGATGAGGGAATGAGAGGGAGGGAAGCAGCTAAACGGAATGACTGAAGAGAGGATGGGAGGGAGAGATGGAAGGGAGGAAGGAAGGAAGGAAGGAAAAAATATAGGAACGAATGAAGAAATACAGAAGGAAGGAAAGAAGAAGAAAGAATGAATTAAGGAGGGAAGGCAGAACGTAAGGAAGAATATGAAAAGAAGGAACGAAGTGAGGATGGAAAGAGGGAACACATGCGAATGAATGAATAACTAAAGGAAGGAAGGAAAGAAAGAAGGGAAAGGATGGAGAATGGAAGGAGGGAAACTTACACACATATAAATGAATGAAAGAAGGACGAGAGGGAAGGAAGAAGAGATCAGTAGCAAGCAAACATGCAAGGAAAAAACAGAAATAAACAAAAGAAGGAAGGAAGGAAGGAAGGAAAGACGGAAGGAAGGACTGATGCGTCTATATGTATCACTTGTTTGTTTACATAGGTTACCATAGCAACCCCCCCAACCCCCTACCCCGGGAGCAGCATCTGACACCGATAAAAGAACAGGAGAACAGAATAGACCACATAACAAGAGCAATGCAACTAGATAAACACCACAAAGAATATAGACACCATCGCACACTATCCCCCTCCCTCTCTCCACTTCCCCACCCTCTCTATCCCCCTCCCAACCTCCACCTCCCCACCCTCTCCATCCCCCTTCCACCCTCCACTTCCCCACCATCTCCATCCCCCTCCCACCCTCTCTATCCCCCTCCCACCCTCCACTTCCCCACCTTCCCTATCCCTCTCCCACCCTCCACTTCCCCACCCTCTCTGTCTCCCCTCCCTCTCCCTTTCACCCCCAAAGCCTGTATTTTCTTGCATATGTTACCTCTATATTTTTGCCTGAAGAGGGTCGAAGTCGGGCCAAATCTGTTGCGTCTGCTCAATACACAGGATAAAATGAGTCCTAGGAGCCAGAGAGAGAGAGAGAGAGAGAGAGAGAGAGAGAGAGAGAGAGAGAGAGAGAGCGAGAGAGAGAGAGACTGCGAGAGTGAATGAGGGTGTCTGGGGCAATGAATAAGGAGTGTAAGACTGTAATTATTCAACTTATGAAAAACATAACAGCAACAACAGATGAATTCTGTACTCCTCCTCCTCCTCCTTCTTTTCCTCCTTCATTCTAGACTACTATTTCTCTTAATTCCTTCCTTCCTTCCTACCTACCTACCTCTTCTCCTCTCTTAACCCCTTCCCTCCTCTTCCTCCTCTTCCCCTTCCTCCTATCCATCCCTCTTTCTCCTCCCCTTCCCTCCTTCCTCTTCCTATCTTGCTATACCAATATTGAGGGTCATTTTTATAAACATCTCCTTGATATATATATTCCCGCTCCCTTCCTTCCTCCCCTCTCTCTCTCCCTTCTTTCCTCCCCTCTCCCTCTCCCTGCCCATTTCCGTTCTGTCTCCCTTCTCTCTTCCTCCCTTTCCAGTCCCTTTTCCATCCCTCTGTTGCTTGCTTCTTTCTTATTCATAATTATTCATGTTTCATTACCTTCATGTATTATTCTCTCTCTCTCTCTCTCTCTCTCTCTCTCTCTCTCTCTCTCGCATCATTCCTTCTATCCTTTTCTATATTTCATTCATTTTACTTCCTCCCCTCATTCCCTGTCTTTCTTTCCCTGTTTTCTATCTTCCTTCCCTTCCCGACCTTCCTTACCTCCCCATTCCTTTCCCTTCCCTTCCCGTCCCTTCCTTATTTAACTCCCCTTCCTCCATTCATCCACCCATCAACTTTCTGTCCCTTTCAGTCTTTCCAAAATTTATCTTCGTTCCTTCCATCCTTCCTTCCTTCCTTCTTTTCTTCCTTCCTTCCTTCCTTCTTTACTTCCTTCCTTCCTGTTTGTCCCTCCTTTCCCATCCTTCCTCCTCATCCATCCTCTCCCTCACCGTCTTTCCACCCCCATCTTTCTTTTCTCTTCCTCTGTCGTTCCTTTCTCCTCTTGCTTTCTTTCTTTTCTTTTTTTTTTTGTGTACCCCCTCTTCCTTCGTCCCTTATTTCCTCCAACATACGCTTTCTTCCTTCCCGCACTCCTACCATCCCTCTTCCCTCCCATCTTACCTTTTCACTGCTTTCACTTTCCTTCCCTCCCTCCAACTCTCGTCTTTCCCGCCCTCCTCTTTCCTTCCTCCCTGTCTACTCCCTCCTACTCTTCTTCCTTCCTTCACCCTTTCCTCTAACATCCTTCATACCTCTCTTTCCTCCACTATTCACTCTCTTTTTCCCTCCCTTCTTTCTCCCCTCTCTCTAACTTCCATCCTTGTTGCCTCTCCTTCCTCCCTTCTCTTCTCTACCCCTCTCCCTTCTCCATTTCCTCTCTCCTTCCCTCCTTTCTCCTCTTCCTTCCTTCCTTCTTCCCTCCCTTCCTCCGTCTCTCCTTCCCTCCTCTCCGGCGGTAGAGAACTTCCCATTATTACTTCGTCAGGAGGGTCTTGTAATTAATACGTTTAGTCGGTGCCTTCTGGAGAGAGAGAGAGAGAGAGAGAGAGAGAGAACAAGGGAAGAAACAGTAAAGGAAAAGGCATGTGAAAGTGCCATAAGAAAGGAGGAAGAGGAAGGTAAGGTTGAATAATGTGTGTTAAATTAATGCTGTGCAACTTTCAACCCCCCTCATGGTCAAGATAAGTCTAGAATTGAAGTACAGATGACGCCAGACGATTTTACTCAGCTGAGGCTCATAATATCCTGAGATTTCTGATGCTGGAGAGGGGGGGCCCTTCGCGTGGTGGCACTGATATAGCAGGGGAGCTCCGTGACTGCCTCTCTGTCCCCCAAAGGAAGATGGTGGGCAACAGGATAGGGAGGTTTGGATGGTTTGGGGTTATAACTACGTCTCTATTAATGTTCTTAAGCCCTTCAATACGGGGATCAACCATTTCTGTCTATTTAAGTTCAATTATTTACCCTCTTGTAGTGAAGATGTTAAAGAAACCTACTGTATATCTAACCTGTACAGTCATAGTCAGAGCTAAAGTCAGTAATTCACTTTATTTAATTCCTGTACAATGGCAAAAGATTAAGAGAAGTACACTGAGGTGGTTTGGACATGTGGAGAGAATGGAGAATGAAAGACTGACTAAGAGGGTGTATGTAGGTGAGGTGGAGGGAGGGAGAGGGAGAGGTAGACCGAGGATGAGGTGGAGGGATGGAGTTGAGAGGTATATGAGGGAGGGGGGGGGTGAGTTGGGGGGAGAGGAGTCAAATGGTGGGTGACAGTGACTTGGAGGCGTTTTGTCTGCGGCCACCCTTTGCGGGACTAGGGCGTCGGGCTATAGATAGATAGATAGACAATGGCAAACTCTTTATTTGCTCCACGTCCTCATAGTTTTATTTCGGCCACCGCCGTAACAGTAGATATATAGAAAGATAAAGATAGATCTAATAAATAGATAGATAAAACGTAAACCAACGATATATGGACACTGTAGAACCTCCCCCCCAAAAAAAAGAATGGCCCTAACACTCCTTCCTAAATCACCTTTTCTTTCTTTCTTTTTCTTTGTTTTTTTCATTTTGGACTTCTACTACTTCTGTATTTTGCTGAATTGACATTTTATCCAAGTTTCACATAACGTAACACACACACACACACACACACACACACACACACACACACACACACACACACACACACACACACACACACACACACACACACCACTTGTAGCTACAGTGTCGCGGTGGGCAGCAGGAGGGGTTCCCGGGAGTGCGGCCACAAATGATATGCAAACCCGCCCGCAGAACCACCAATATTGACATTCTCCAATCAGGCGCGGGAAAGACTGGTTCTCGGGGCGTCTTTAACTCTCTCTCTCGTGTGTCGCGTCTCCAGGATTTTATTCACCTTTACTACAGACGATATCTTTATTTTTAACACTATTTTTTGCCGTTGAGAGGGAGAATTAGAGCCTGAGAGTGTTAATACTGATTCACATAGGCTTATACTTGTCGCCCCTCCCCTAGACTTTTATTCACTCTGTTAGCACACGACTTAATGTATCTGAGAATGAGCTTTGGAGTCTGAGGGTGAGTTTTGGAGTCTGAGGGTGAGCTTTGGAGTCTGAGGGTGAGCATTGGAGTCTGAGGGTGAAGTTTGGAGTCCGAGGGTGAACTTTGGAGTCCGAGGGTGAATTTTGGAGTCTGAGGGTGAGTATTGGAGTCTGAGGGTGAGCTCTGGAGTCTGAGGGTGAGCATTGGAGTCTGAGGGTGAGCTTTAGAGTCTGAGGGGGTGAGCTTTGGAGTCTGAGGGGTGAGCTTTGGAGCCTGAGGGTGAGAATTGGAGTCTGAGGGTGAGCATTGGAGTCTGAGGGTGAACTTTGGAGTCTGAGGGTGAGCATTGGAGTCTGAGGAGGGTGAGCTTTGGAGTCTGAGGAGGGTGAGCTTTGGGGTCTGAGGGTGAGCTTTGGAGTCTGAGGGTGAGCATTGGAGTCTGAGGAGGGTGAGCTTTGGAGTCTGAGGAGGGTGAGCTTTGGAGTCTGAGGGTGAGCTTTGGAGTCTGAGGGTGTCCTGGATACTGAATGGTTTTATTAAGCTTATTTTTATTTTTTTTAACTAAACTCTTTTCACTTTAACCTGGCCTAAAACTGCACTCTCTCCATCTTGAATGCTGAGTTGTAACATGAGATTACCGCTAGAATATGATACTAGTCACGAAGAAGTGCCATGGAAAGGAAGTAGAGCCGTAGTACTGTCTTTTCTGCCACTGAGCTCTACGCCCTACTTTTCTCTCCGACGGCCTTTTGTGTGTTACCGGGACGGCACAGTCTGCTGGTATGGGCGTGGGTGAGGCAGTGGGAGTAGGATAAAGGATGCAGGATAGATTTTGTTAACACTGATTGGTGGAGGAAATTGGACGTGGATGTGTGGGATAAAAGGGCTCTCTCTCTCTCTCTCTCTCTCTCTCTCTCTCTCTCTCTCTCTCTCTCTTCGCGATCCCTTTCCTCGTCTCTAACTTCCTCACCTTCTCCCTCCCCAACCCTTCACTCTTCCCTTCCTTCCTCTCATCGATTCATTGCCTTTTCCTTCCCTTCCTCTCCATCTCTCTCCTCGAATCCACCCCTTTTCTCTCCCTTCCTTCCCTCTTTCTCCTCGACCTGTCCTTCCTCTCTCCCTTTCTCTCCCTGATGCCCCCTCCCTCCCCTCCCCTGGTCATCTTGCTTGTAACATGTCTTAAACGTGATAACACCTAATACCCTCAGTGAAACCTGTCACACGCATTGAGAGAGAGAGAGAGAGAGAGAGAGAGAGAGAGAGAGACAATTTTATTCAGCTGAGAGTGCGTCATAGGAGTCTGAGAAAGCTTAAACCATCCTCTCATGTATTGTAGCTTTTCGCATTTTCTTTTCCGTCGTAAACCAATTGACAAGGCTAAGTTAGGTAGGTGTCTCAGGTAAGCAAAGCACCCAGGGAAAATATTACAAGATCTGTGTGTGTGTGTGTGTGTGTGTGTGTGTGTGTGTGTGTGTGTGTGTGTGTGTGTGTGTGTGTGTGTGTGTGTTTTGTATTGCACACGCCCCACATTAGCCGCAGCCACACAGAATACCTCAAAGACAATTAAAAGGCGTAGTGTAATTTCGTGAGCACAGCCACAGATTCCTTTCTTCCGGGCGGGATGAAATACCGCAGATTCCCCTCACATTCCTCGGTTTTCTTTCTGCGCCCGATCCTCGTTTTCTTCGGCGCTCAAAGAAAGGACTAACGAGAACAATAGGAGATTTCTAATTACGCCTAACTCTCTCCTTTGATGATCTTTTCTCAGTTCTTTATTGGCAAACCCCACTTTTTTTTTTTTCCTTTATTTTTGCTACGCCCAGACGGTTTTATTCAGTTGTGTTCAGATTTTTTTTTTTGTGGTGAGGGGTTGAGGCATGTATTCCGTTTTCTTTCGTTCTTGCTGGCACCACTCAGTATTATTTATTTTGAGGGGGGAGTTGAAGGGTTACATTAGCTTTTGTTAAATTCCCCGTGTCGAGTAAGCCATCGATTGTACCCCCATCATCATTACTGTCATCATCATTATTATTATCATTAACAACAATAACAAAAATAACAAGTAACAATAATAACAACAACAACAATAATAACAACAACAATAACGTCACAGAGTTCCTTAACCCCTTCAGAGCGACGATTTTTTTCATTACTACTGCCTCCAAACGGCTTTATTCAGCTTAAGAGACCCCTCTCCTATAAAATGGGCTGAGGTAACGTGAATATTTTTTTTTTTTTTTTTTTTTTTTTATGTGTCCGACTCTGGGCAAAGGCTTCATGGCCTATATCTCGGGGGCAGTAGCCTATCCCAAGGCCCAGTAGTCCTCCTACACCTCCACATGTCACCACTTCGGCGCTAACACCCACCGTCCTTATTGAATACATGCTAGGGCTGTCTCATACAGGACTGGTGTATTGGTATTAGCGGGGGTACTTTTATGACATGTCGGCGGGTCATCTGGTAGATCAGGAAAGTGTGCTTTTATGAAATTCAAATCCTTAAACTGTTCCCTGCCCCAGCCGGGATTCGAACCTGGGTCCATCAGGACTGCAGGCCGCCTCTCTACCGATTCAGCCACCGCCTCCCCCATATAATGGAAAAAAGATACGTTACCGGACTGAAGGGGTTAATCCACCAGAATATGGCCTACTGGCAGGGTGTGGCAGGGAAAGGGAGGGTGAGGGGGCAGTGTGTAGCAGGGTGAGGGCAAATGGACAAGGCAGGGTGAGGGAGACAGGGAAGGGCAGGCACGGTGAGGCAAGGTGAGGGAGGCAGGGTGAGACAGGCACGGTGAGGGAAGGTGAGGGAGGCAGGGTGAGTGAGGTAGTGTGAGGGAGGCAGGGTACGGCAGGCAGGTTGCGGGAGAGCAAGGGATGCAGAGTACAGTAGGTAATGTATGGCAGAAAGGATGAGGCAGGTAGGGTGAAGATGAAGGATGAGACAGGTAGGGTGAGGCAGGCAGAGTGAGGAAGGGCAAATTGAGGTAGAGAGGGTGAAGCAGGTGGGCTGAGGCATGTAGGATGAGGCAGGCAGAAGTGAGACAGGTAGGGTGAGGCAGGGAGGGTGAGGCAGACCAGGTGAGGCAGGTAGGGTGAGGTAGGTAATGTGTCACCTGCCTGGGTCAGTTGTCCGCCTTAACGTCTGACAAATGGCCAACTGGCGTGTGGCTTCTGGTGCATTCGTCACACCTATGTCCTCGGCTCAAGCTATTCACCGCTGATCTATTCAGTTCCTCTTATTTTTCTTCACCTTTATCCTTGGCTCCAAGTATTGTCGGACACATATGGTTTTAGTTACTATTTTCTGACTGGGAATTATAAGTCTGCCGAAAGCGTCAAATATTTGTTTACATAATGTCTTCCCTTCATTACCTAGTTCATACCTCTTTTTCCTCACATTTATCTTCTGTTCCAAGTAGTATTGAGTAGAGAGTGTTTTTATATATTCTTTTCCCGGTTGGACCCTTGGTAGTCAGGTATGTATCGTGTGTGTCTACCAAATCTCCAGAGCTGGGTTCAATGCCACTCTGGCCCGGGCATTTCAAAGGGTCTGGCGGTACGTGTCTTAATGTAATTTCACATGTTCGCACCTTGTCAAGCCTCCCTCGATGACATGCAGACTCACTCACTCACCAACACAGCCACTCCAACACAGTTTCCAAATGCACATCTCACCCAGCATTCCAAAATTGTTAGAGTGAGATGCTTTCTAATGTTAGTTTCATAGTCAGTGATTTTTTACCTTTCGAAGGCGTCGGACGTTTGGTGATACGTAATAAATAGCGGATTGTGCTTTGCTGTAGCGTCTGTTAATTTTCCCCTCCTAGTTCGTCGGAGCCTATGTATTTTCGGACTAATATGCCTTTTGGTTATTAATTTCTTGATCGGGAATTTTCAGCATACCGGAAGCGTCCAGTGTTGTTTTATATAATGCAGGTAACGACAAGGTGTAGGCTGCTTCCCTTTCCTTGGGGGAAGCAGCCTAGGTATATAGATAGATAGATAGAACGACAAGGTGTAAATTTCTTTCAATTATTTTTCCATAGGTCGTTTGTCTCATGTAGTTTCGAAATAAGATGCATTTTTCTGTGGATGAGGAATGTTTTAACGTGCCGAAAGCTCCCGGTGTTTGTTTACATGGTGCAAGAAATGGCGGGTCGTGGGTTTCATTAGGTAATGTGGTGTGGATGACGGAATTTCACGGGTGTTGAGGTGATGGGTGGGGGTCGATCAGGTGACACAATGGGGTCGGGGGAAAGGGAAGGGAGGGGAAGATGGAAGGGAAAGAATAGGAAGAGAGAGAGAAATAGAAAGGGAAGAAAAGGAAGTAGACAGGGAGGAAAATGGGTAGGGCGTGAAATGGGTAGGAAGGAAAAAAGGTAGGGAGGGGAAAAAAAGAGCAAGAGAGAGAGAAATAGACAGGGAAGAAATGGAAGTAGATAGGGAGGGAAATGGGTAGGGCATGAAATGGATAGGAAGGAAAAGAGGTAAGGAGGGAAAATAGGGAAGGAAGGAGAGGGGTAGGGAGAGAAAGAGAGTGGGAGTGAAGGGGGTAGGGAAAGATAAAGATGGAGGGGAAAGAATAGAAAATAAAGGAAAAGGAGGTTGGGAGGGGCGGAGAGGGGTAGGGAGTGAGATGAGGAGAAAGGGATAGAGGTAGGGAGCGAAAATGGGGAGGGAGGGAGAGAGGAGGGTAGAGAGAGAAAGAGGGTGGAAGCGAAGGAGCTAGGAAAAGATAAAAGTGGGGAGAGAAAAAAGACAGGAGTGATAGAGTGAAAGAGGAAATATTGGATGAGTTAGGGAGGGAATGAGGAAATGAAGGAAAAAGGAAGATGACCAGAAAAATGTAGAGGAAGGAGGGAAAGAATTAAGAAGAATGGATAAAGGAAAAAAGAAGGAAGTAAAGAAAGATTAGCCGAAAAATGGAGAGAAAGATGGAAGGAATGAAGGAGAGTGGAAGAAGGAGGGAAGGAGGGAGAATTAAGGACGGATGGGAGGAAGGAGAGAGACGTCAAGTTAACCTCCTTAGTACAATGGTGTCTCAAGATTTTGTTTCTGTTCTCACCAGACGATTTCATTCATCTTGCAGGGAGTCACTTGGAAATTATTATTATTATTATTATTATTGTTATACTACTACTACTACTACTACTACTATCCTACTACTACTACTACTATCCTACTACTACTACTACTACTATCCTACTACTACTACTACTACTACTACTACTACTACTACTACTATTATTATTATTATTATTATTATTATTATTATAGCTTCTCACATTCCTTTTTATGCAAGAAAGAAGGAACTAAGAGAATTTTTCCTACCTAAATGAAATAGTGTCGATTTGGCCTGCATGAAATACTTAAATGCGTCCATGGCAGAAAAGGGGTTAAACAGAGGAGGATTTGGCAGGGCAGGACAGGACGAGGCAAGGTAGAAAAGGGCAGGGCAAGGCAGAGCAGGGCAGGGCAGAGCAGGGCAGAGCAGGGCAGGGCATGGTAGGACAAGGCAGAGTAGAGGAGAACAGGAGAGGGCAGAACAGAAGAGAACACCGTAGGGCAGAGCAGGACAGGGCAGATTTGAGCAGGGCAGGGCAAAGCAAGACAGAGCAGGTCAAGGTAGGGCAAGGAAGGGGGGGGTCTCAGGACGGCACTAAAATCTAGAGTTACGCGCCATTTTTCACCCCCAACCTTCCAGTGTCACCTTACTGGCCAGCTCCTCCCATCCCTCCTATCCCTCCCTTCCTCGCCCATCTCTACCTTCCTCGCCCATCTCTACTATGCCTTCTCTTCCATCCCTCCTATCCATTCGTTCCTCTCTCCTCCCCTCCCTCCTATTCCTGCCATTTCCTCCCTATCATCCTTTTCATCTCCCCAGTCTCCTACCATCCTCTCTCCTCCCATTCTGTCCTCCCCCCGGCCCCCCATATCTTCCCACCCCTCCCATCCCATCCCCTTCACCCCATTTTCTCCCACTTATCGACCCGACCCATCCCCCAATCCGTCCTACAATCCGACCCTTTGTACCTAATAATATGACCACCACCCCCCCCCCCCAAAAAAAAAAAAAAAAAAATCTACGGTAATTCCCTACCATATTTCCACTATGTTAACTTGATTATTTCTAAGTAGTTCTAATCTAGGCCACCAGGGGCGCCACTCCAGCAGCTGTAAGTACACATTTAAATTCGTCGTAAAAGAATAAATAAATGTTGAACCTGTTAGAGCTGTTTCGAGGGTTCTATGTGCGTCCCCACGATTTACCTGCAGTGAAGGCTTATTTAAAATTTTTCTCCAATTAATAAAAAATGAATAAAAAGGAGAATGAGTGTGATATTGGAGGGACAGTATATTATTTTCCAGTAAGCCAACAATATTCTCCTGTAAACCAGTACTGTTCACCTGTAAACCAGTACTGTTCTGCTGTAAACCAATACTTTCCTACTGTAAACCATTTTGCTGCTCAGTTTTTCCAGGAGGATTGCACTTAATGTAAATCCCTCATGACTCACCCCTACCTGAAGAAAATCGTCTGGCGTTAATTGGAATAGGGTACCAGAGCTGTCCCGACCTTGAAGGGGTTGGTGACAATACAGGCACTAGGGGGTGTAGGGAAGAAAATATGGGTGAATATATATATATATATATATATTTTTTTTTTTTGCTAATTTCGACTTTTCGTTTCTTTAAGAGATATAAGTTTCGTGTGATACTCTGTTCCCCCCAAAATTTACTCTCAGATGAATAAAATCGTCTTGTTCTACTTAGAATAAAGTAGTGAAGTGGCGACCGTGAGAGAGAGAGCTGATTAACCCAAACTTAGCCTAATTTAACCAAAGCTAGACTCACTTAGAAAATGTGCCTAAATTTACAACAGGGGAAGTTTGCGGTGTGTGTGTGTGTGTGTGTGTGTGTGTGTGTGTGTGTGTGTGTGTGTGTGTGTGTGTGTATCTTGTTACGAGAAGTTGGAGTTGCTCGTCTTGTTATGCAGAACTTTAGTGAGACTTTGTATGGGGGAGAAGGTGTATTGTAGAGTCAGCTACAAAATTGCTCTCTCTCTCTCTCTCTCTCTCTCTCTCTCTCTCTCTCTCTCTCTCTCTCTCTCTCTCTTCCATAACAGAGTTCAAATCACATCATGGTAGTTTGTCTTTCCTCGTAACCTATCCGAGATGACACTGTAGGCCTCGTAACAACTTTATCTTTGTGACTTATTATGGACATTTCGCTTTCATATTCTCTCGTATGTGTCAGCTGAGCAACTTTTGTTTTATTTTTTTTTAAATGAGATAATCACTCAGACCTCTCCAAGAGCAGATTTTCGAACTTTCCTTGTACAATAAGAGAAAAAAGAAACAGGTGTACTATATATTGATTGACCTGCCGGATTTCTGCAGGTAAGAATGAGGTAATTTCGTAAATATTATAGGCATTTATCTACAGTCTTCTATCTATCTGTCTATTGCCAGACGCCATAATCCCGTAAGGGGTGGCCATTCGACTCTGAGTTATTTGTTTTACAGGGAGGGGCACTAACCCTCCACTAACCCACTTGTTGACACGTAGGGAGCACGTATGGTTTGGTTATATGGTTACCACCCAGCGTTGTAAATGGTTTCTTGGCTTACAGGAAATCATTTGGCTTGTCACTCAATGTAAAGCCACCTGTAACGGAAAGAAAGGCAATAAGAAGTGACAGGAAAGATGAGAGAAATAGGAAGAGAGGAGGGCAGGCACAGAAAAAGAATGATAAAGGCTAATGAAGAAGTAGGCAGCAGTACATCAAGTAAGTAGATGATGGTCGCCACCACCTACCACTAATCTACAGTCTGCACAATATAATTAAAAGTACAGTTCTCAACACCTTCCTTACTCTGCCGCCAGGGGGACAGCGCGGGAACATTTTCAAAAACGTCCCTGGCTTTGTTTTAACCTTTCATCATTTTTTCCCCCACTATACAAAGTGAAAAATGAGGCAATTCCGTAATTATTCGAGTCATGTGTTTCCAGTCTGATGCCCAATACATCCGCCAGGCTACGCTATTCGTTCATTATACACTTTCCCGCTAATTGGCTTCGGGCTCATGACAAGTGGACGCGGGCACGAAAACTGGTCACTTCCACATTATAATATATGGATTTGAGTGACGAATAATTCACCCATATTTTTTTTCTACACTTCATTTTTTTAAAGCCCATTTTTTGTGTGTTTTTGGTGGTAATTGTACCTTTCAAATTCCCTTTTTTCTATTATTGTACCTTTCAGATGGTACCTTTAAAACCCATTTTCTACAGTGGTACCTTTAAAACCCATTTTTCTACAGTGGTACCTTTAAAACCCATTTTTCTACAGTGGTACCTTTAAAACCCATTATTTTCTCTACGATGAATCTTTAAAACCCATTATTTTCTTTGATGGTACCTTTAAAACCCATTATTTTCTCTACAATGGTACCTTTAAAACCCATTATTTTCTCTACAATGGTACCTTTAAAACCCATTATTTTCTCTACAGTGGTACCTTTAAAACCCATTATTTTCTCTACAATGGTACCTTTAAAACCCATTATTTTCTAGCACCATTACTTTTCCCATTCAATCTTCTACGATTTGCCATTTTTAAAAATTAAACTCATTTTTTTTTTTAGGATACATTATTTTTATTAACCATTATTTTCCATGGTATTGTTAAACTTTATTTTCACTGCATCCTGTGGTGCACCTTTTTTCTTTTTTTAACATTTTAAAAATTAAACTGCTCATTTTTAAGCTGATACATTATTTCCACATTATAATATATGCTGATGCATCCTCCCTTGCGTTTTTCTTGTTTTCTTTTTACGCTCAAAGCCTTTTTCATCATTTCCACATTATAATATATGCTTTGGGATGGCCAAATATTCGTCTTTTCTTATACATTTTCCATATGCTTTTTTTTTAATGCTTTTTTAATACAGTTTTTCTTGTGCTTTATTTCTGATAAGTTTTCTGATGCTGTTTTTTGCGTTTTTCTTATGCTTTTTGCTAATGCTTTTTTCTCGCCTTTTTCTTACGTTTTTCTTATGTTTTTTCTTACGTATTTCTTATGGTTTTTTCTTATGCTTTTTTCTTACGCTGTTTTCTTATGCTTTTTTCTTACGCTTTTTTCTTACGTTTTTCTTATGATTTTTTCTTGTTTTTTTCTTATGCTTTTCTCTTACTCTTTTTTCCTATGTTTTTTCTTATGCTTTTTTCTTACGCTGTTTTTCTTATGCTTTTTTTCTTATGCTTTTTTCTTACGCTGTTTTTCTTATGCTTTTTTCTACGATGACTTACGATGCCATTTGGAATACAACTGACCCCTTCACTGCGATGACGTCTGAGCTTATCCTCCATTTATTTATTTATTTATTTATATATTTATTTTCAGAATTTTAAGATCTGAAATAAAAATACAGTGAGCACAAAAATTTCATGTTTTGTAATATCGAAATGGCCAGTTTTAAAAAAATTTGAGTTGAATGAAATATAATGGATGTTTTTAGTATATATGATAATAATATAATAATAGTAGATACTCACACGCCTCAGGGAACGGACTGCCTAGCGCATAGCAGATAGATAGATAGATAGGTGGGTAGATAGACTGATAAATCAATAGACTCTCGCTGCTATAATTCTGGATATATATTGAGAGAGAGAGAGAGAGAGAGAGAGAGAGTGTGTGTGTGTGTGTGTGTGTGTGTGTGTGTGTGTGTGTGTGTGAGAGAGAGAGAGAGAGAGTGGGGAGGGGGAAGTGTATAGGGGAAGTGGCTATCGAGATGAACTCAAGCTTTCGCCTTGATGAGACAGACAGACAAACAGACAGAGAGGTTTGCCTGTGTGCGTATGTATGTGTGTATGTGAGAGAGAGAGAGAGAGAGAGAGAGAGACTTTGTTTGCCATGCCTCTTAGTATTTTTACCTTTGAGAACGGTTAAGCGCTCCACAGCTGAATAAAATCGTCTGGTTATCCCTTTGACTCCCGTGGCTTCTCTTTTATTCATCTATCTTCTTTCGGACGATTTATTTGGCCTTAGAGTAATTTTTTAAAGTTTCACAATAACTGGCCTTTCCTAAGTAATTTATATGCCTTAAAAAAATCACATTCAAGCCTATTCTTACATGAAAACTAACACTAAGGAATTTTTATCAATAGACCTAAAAAATTACATCAGTTTACCCTCACGTATTAAGGAAAATTTCTTGTTAATGGCAAAACTCAAATCGTTTTCACTATGATTCTTTCTAAAAATGCGTGAATCACTGCATCAACAGAAGGACCCGCCGGGAAAAATCAGCTTTTGCCCAGAAAAAAAGTCATATTTTACCAGTCCTGGGGGTTCTGCCGACCCCCCCAGACCCCCAAACCCCCCGACCCCCCTCCCGACTCCCCACGACTACCCCCCGACCCCCCTCCCGACTCCCCCCGACTACCCCCCTACCCCCCACCTTGTACACTTACGCACACATTTCTCTCAGGTCATCAGACTTTGTTATTTTGTGTTCTGCTAATATTATTACAATTTGCAGCTTGTCAAATTCCCCTCTTACGTGTATCCGTTTTCGTCAACTTTTCCCTTTCTTACCTCTCTAAATTCATCACATTTTATTTTTTTCCTTCCATCACTCTTGCTGAAATTACTCGTTCCTAACCTGTCTAATTTTCTTCTTCCTTGTGTGTCTGTTTTCATTCTTGTTTCTCCCCATCTAGTTCGTCCGTAAACAGCCATCCACTAGAAATTCCCCTTTAAGTATCTTATGTGTTGCGGTGAAGGTTCAGTTTGCTGGTGTGGGCGTGGGTGCAGCAGTAGGCGTAGGGAATTAATAATGACACAGGATTGGGATTGAACATGGAGCCGTACCCGCAACACACAAGAAATCACCAGGCGGAGTGGACGAGGAAGTTATGTATGAACCACCTTGTATATTTCCTGCCTATTTTGTTATCTGTTTCATCTTTCCCTCGTCCCTTCCTTCTACTCTTCCTTCCGTCACCCTAGTTGCCTTCACGCTTCCTTCCTTCGGCCTCCCTTCCTTCCTTCCACCACCGTTCATCATTCCATCTCCCTTCATTCCATCTCTCCCAACTCCTCTGACCCTCTTTTCCCGCCAAGTTCAGAGGAGCCATTTTTTCCCCTCTCCTTCTCTATCTCTAAGTAATCAAATTAGAGGAGAGATTTATAATGAAGTTTGGCTTTGTGGAGCGGAATCACAAGGAGGGAGAGGCGGAGGACGCTCTAATATCACCGAAATTTGCTGGTGTGAGAGGGAACTACTTGGCGTGGCGCAATTACACGGAGGTGGCGGAGTAATATCACCCTTGCTATTGACGCCAAATTTCATAGCCCTCCGCTGATTTTGGACGGATAAAATGGACACACGGGGTTGCAAACTGACAGAAATGAAGATGAGAATATGGAGAGGAAAATACATAAGCATACTGACAGGAAAACAAAAGGGAAAATGGATGATAAGCGATTTGAAAACATAGACCGGGAGAAAGCGTCAGGAATGATGACAAAGGAAAGATCGGAAGCGTCGGGAATACGAGGATAATGTGAGCACGACTTCCTCGCTTCCTGAAAGGTTGGCAGTAGAAGAGAGAGAGAGAGAGAGAGAGAGAGAGAGAGAGAGAGAGTTATTGGCTACCCTTCATCAAGACAAGATCATCACTCCAGCCTCACAAGCCACAATATTGAACCTTGCTCATAAAACTCACTCTCCTTCTCTCTCTCTCTCTCTCTCTGTTTCCTTGCCCATCTCTCCATCTAATACAGAGATGAGGTCGGACCCAGAAACAAGAAAAGAGACGGTACACAAGAAAATAAATTGTCACCAGCATACCCCGTGAAAGGGGCCAGACACTCATCAACACATCATTCAAGTCACCGGAATCCTGGCTTCGCCTCATAGACCTAACCATTAGCATATATTTTTGTGCATTTTGTGTATAGATCGCTTCAAATACACTTTTTTTTAGAGTTCATATTTCTTCTAAAGGATTTCTGTCAGTCTTGTAGCTTCACCGACGCAGGAAAGAAAGAAATGAAAAAATAAATCATTGTATTGAAGGTGCTACGTAAATACTTCCTTAGAAACTTAAACCTTAGCCTTCAACCCCTTCTTGTGAGAGGCGGGGGTAGCTGTTAAGAGGAGGGGGTGAGGGGAAAGAGAGGAGAGTAAGAGGGAGGCTGGGAAAGTGGTTGAGTGTGGGTAAAAGAGACGGAAGGAAGATAGTTAAGAAGGGACGAAAGAATGAGGAGAGAAAGGAAAGGAGAAAGTTAGGAAGAGAAAAAGGAAGAAAGAAAGGAACTGAGTAAGGAAAGAAGGAAGATTGGAAAGCAGGAAGGAGGGAGGGAATGAGCAAAAGAATGAAGGAAGAAGTGAAGGGAGGAAGGATGGAAGGAAGGAAAGGGAGAGTGTTAGGGAGGCAGAGGACAGGAAGAGGGGGGTAGTATGAGGAAAGAGTGAGTATAAGGAAAGACAAGAGTGTGGTGGGGAGAGGTGGAGGGTAGGAGGAAGAGAGGGAAGGGAAAGAAAACAAAGTGAGGATAAATGAATGAAAAAAGAGATAGAAGAAAATCAGGAAGGAGAAAGGTGAAAAGTAGAGGGAGACGAAAACGTAAGAGGAAAGAGGGAGGGACTAGGAGGAGGGTGCGGGGAAAGGAAGAGAAGGGTGAGGGAGTTGGGATGAAGGGGGTGGGGGTATGAGAGGGGGAAGGGGGTGAAAGAGGGGGGGAGGAGGTGACTGACAATTGCGGGACAGGTAGGTCAAAGGGGTGAGAGGCAAGGTAATTGAACTATATGAGACCCGCACATATAAGATACAGGCAGCCAGGTGGGGAGGCAGGTGGGCGAAGAGGCAGGCAGGCAGGTAGGCAGGTTTGTAGGGAGGCAGGTAAGGAACTAGACAGGCAGAGAGGTAAGAAGGCAGGGTTCAGGCAAAGAACCGGTACTTGCAGAGAGGCAGGTAAGCCACTAGGCAGGCAGACAAACAGGTAGCGAGGTAGACAGGCAGGGATCAGGCAAGGAGGCAGGCAGCAGTAGGCAGGTGTGTAGAGAGGCAGGTAAGGAACTAGGCAGGCAGACAGAAAGAGAGGTAGACAGACAGGGATCAGGCAGACAGGCAGGAAGATTGTTGGTAGGCACGATGAGAGGGAGTGAGGGAAGTAGGCAGAGCAATAGGAAGGTAAGGAGGCAGGATTTGAGGAAGGTAGGCAGGCAGGTAGGTAGGAAGGTAGGTAGGTATCGAAGGAGGGAGTTGCTGAGGTAGGTAGGGAAGTAGGTAGTGAAGGAGGGAGGCAGGTACTTAGGCAGGCAGTGACGTAAAGAAGGAGGTAGGCAGAGGGGTAGTGAAGGAAGGAAGGAAGGTGTGATTGCAGTTTGAAGAAATGACAGGATGAGAGACAAGAAGAGATGGAGAGAGAGAGAAGGAAGGATAGAGGGAAGGAAGAAAGGGAATAGGGAGGGAGATAAACAGGGTGTGGGGTAGGGAAGCAGGAAGGGAGGTAGAGAGGAAGAGGGAGGGAAGGAGGCAGGAAAAGATGAAGGGAGAAGGGTAAGACAGGGAGGGATGGAAATTAAGTGAGAGGCAGAAAGGCAAAGAGATGAGGGAAGGAAGTAAGGTAGGGATGGAGGAAGTAGAGAGAGAGAGATAGGACACAAGACAGGAGGGAAACAGGGAGGGAGGGGAAGGAAGGAGGGAAGGGAGAAAAATGGTAGGAGGTCGGGAGGGAGAATAGAAAGTGCTCTCTCTCCCCCTTTCTTCCTCAGATATTCTTTTCCTACTTTCCCCCTCCCCTCCACTTCTCCCTCTCCCCAGTTTTCCTCACTTTCTCCCCTTCTCCCTTTCCTTCTCCCTCCCCCTCCCTTCATTCTCTCTCCACGTCTTCCTCACTTTCTCTACCTTCTCCCTTTCCCTCTCCCTTCATTTTCTACCTCTCCTCCTCCTCCTCCTCCTCCTCCTCCTCCTTCTCCTCCTCCTCCTCCTCCGTGGTTTGAGACATATTGCTCGCGTCACCTGTGCTTCATATAGGTGAAGTCCCACTCTCTTCTTTTCTCCTCTCTTCTTTCTCTTCTCCTCTCTTCTTCTTTCTCTTCTCTCTTCTTCTTTCTCTTCTCTTCTTCTTTCTTTTCTCCTTTCCTCTTCTCTCTCTTCTCCACCCCATATTTTCTCTCTTCTCTCCCCTCCCTTATTTCTTCTCGTCTTTCCTCCTTCCATTTTCTCTTTTGTAAAACTCAACTTTCCTCATCTCTACCCTCCTCTCCTCCTCTATATTTCTTTCCTGCTCTTTACTCCTCTCCCCATCTCTTCAGTGAATCTTGCTCTCTTCTCCTCTCTTCCCCATTTCTGTTACTCTTTTTTTCCATCTCCTTTCCTTTCTTCTCCTCTCTTTGTCTCTCTCCCTTCCTCATTTTCTCCTCCTCCTTCTTTCGTGCTCTCTTCTCTCTTCTCTTCTTTCCTCTCTTCGTTTCTCCTCTTTTATCTTCTCTCCTTGCCTCCTTGCTCCTTCTCCCTTTCATTCTTGCCTCTTTTCTCATCTTCTCAACTTTACTCTTCCCTTCTCTCTTCCCTCATCTCCTCTCCCCTTCTCTCCACTCATTCTCTCCTTTCCTCTTATCTTTCTCTCCATGTTTCCTCTCCTTATCCCTTCTCATCTCCTTATCTTCTTTTCTCTCGTCTCCTCCTCTTCTCCCATTCATTCTCTCTTTTCCTCTCATCTCCTCTCTCTCTGTTTCCTCTCCTTTCCTCTTTTCTCCTCTCTCCTATTCTCACGTTTGGTCGAATCTTCTCTTTTTTCTTTCCTCTCATCTCTTCCCTTCTTTCGTCTTCCCCTCCCCCTTCTCTCTTCTCTCTCTCTCTCTCTCTCTCTCTCTCTCTCTCTCTCTCTCTCTCTCTCCACCCTACAAATTCCCTCCCTACTTCCCTACGTACCACGCTCACACCACTCTCTCTCCATTTCCTCCTTTCTTCATTACCTCCCTGCCCCCCTCTCTCTCTTCTCCCTTTCCCTCCCCCTCCAATCTCTTACTTTCCTCCCCTTTCCACAACCCTCCTTCCTTCCTCCTTTCCTCCCTCCCTCCCTCTCCTCCCCCCTCCACTCCATCTGAATAAGAGTAGGGAGAGAAATTTATATTGTGACTCAGCTTAAGGAGAGAGAGAGAGAGAGAGAGAGAGAGAGAGTATGTATATGTGTATGTGTGTGTAAGGTGGGTGAAGATTAGGAAGAGGGAGGGAAGAGAAAAGTGAGAAAGAGAAGAGGAGGGAAGGAAGGAAGGGGAGGAAAAGGAGTAAAGGGAAGAACTGAAGGAGAGAAGAAAACTAGGAGAGGAGGGAGAGGAGAGAAGAAGGAAGACAAAAGGAAGAGTTTTAAAAAAAGGAAGAAAGACAGGAAGAAAGAAGTAAGAGGAGAAAAAGGAAAGAAGGAAGGGAGATATAAAGAAGGAAAGACAGACGGTGTTGAGAGAGAGAGAGAGAGAGAGAGAGAGAGAGAGGTGTGCTGGTGACAGTTCTAGTGAGATGTTCCCACTCATCATTAAATTCATTGGCTCCTTCCCTCTCCTTTTTTATCCTCTCTCTCTCTCTCTCTCTCTCTCTCTCTCTCTCTCTCTCTCTCTCTCTCTCTCTCTCTCTCTCTCTCTCTCTCTCTCTCTCTCTCAGCAGTAAGAATCAGTCACTGTTCATTTATCTTCTTATATTGATAATGTGTGTGTGTGTGTGTGTGTGTGTGTGTGTGTGTGTGTGTGTGTGTTCTTATCTGTGTTTATCTTCACACACACATATCTCATTTTCCTTTATCTAACCCTGATTTATTGCACCTAATTTATCGCTTCTTCTTCGCCTTCCCTCTCCCATCCTTTGTCTTAATATT
The DNA here is from genome assembly GCF_032717465.1 of Coenobita brevimanus. Classification (NCBI taxonomy): domain Eukaryota; kingdom Metazoa; phylum Arthropoda; class Malacostraca; order Decapoda; family Coenobitidae; genus Coenobita; species Coenobita brevimanus. The sequence goes on from NC_137058.1 coordinate 28,904,646, forward strand.
TGGAGAGAGAGAGAGAGAGAGAGAGAGAGAGAGAGAGTTATTTCTTTCTCCAAGGTGTAATTTCATTGGACGCCTCTCAAAAACATTCTTATCCATTCGGAGAGAGAGAGAGAGAGACAGAGAGAGAGAGAGACAGAGAGTTAATATCCTGCCTCTCATCCACCAACCCACATATTCCATCTATCTCATCCACTCAGTTACCTTTCGCTCATCCACCTAGTTATCCACCCTTTCAGCTCTCCACCCACCGCCCACTCTCTTGTGTCCATTCCACCCACATCTCCACCCCTTTTTCCACTCACTTCTGTATCTGTCGTCTGACCACTCCTCCACCCCCCTTCCACCCACTTCCCAACCCCTTTTCCATCCCTCCACCCACTTTTTCACTCACTTTTCCACCAGTCCATTCACTAGTCCACTACCACTCCCACCATTCCACATCCTCCACCCTCTCCTCCATCTCCTTCACCCACACCCTCACCTCTACTGCCCACTCCATCCCCTCTTCCACCCAATCTTCCACCCTCTCTTCCACCCTCTTCCACTTCCACCCATTCTTCCACCTCTTCCACCAATTCTTCCACCCACTCTTCCACCTCTTCCACTCATTCTTCCATCTCTCACCCATTTTTCCACCCATTCTTCCACCCATTCTTCCACCTATTCTTCCACCCATTCTTCCACCCATTCTTCCACCTATTCTTCCACCCACTCTTCCACCCCTTCCACCCATTCCACCCACTCTTCCACCCATTCTTCCACCCATTCCACCCATTCTTCCACCCATTCCACCCACTCTTCCACCCATTCTTCCACCCATTCTTCCACCCACTCTTCCACCCCTTCCACCCATTCCACCCACTCTTCCACCCACTCTTCCACCAAGCAGCTGAGATCGACCAAGTTGCTTACACAATTTACAAGTTTGATAGCGAGTTTTTTTTTTTTTTTTTTTTTTTTTTTTTTTTTTTTGTCCATCAGTCTTCTAGTTCGAGCAGCCCATCTAAGTTGATCCATTTGGGGCCTTCCTTCACCCCCTCCTTCATTCTATCCTTCATTTATTCATTCTTTCCTTCATTCCTTCCTTCATTCTATCCTTTATTTATTTTTTCGTTCAGTTCTTCATTTATTTATTCATTTTTTCCTTCATTCTCTTCTTCATTTATTCCTTCATTCTCTCCTTCATCTGTTCCTTCATTCTCTCCTTCATCTGTTCCTTCATTCTCTCCTTCATTTATTCCTCCATTCCCTCCTTCATTTATTCCTCCATTCCCTCCTTCATGTATTCCTTCAATTCCTTCTTCATTTATTCCTTCATTCCCTCCTTCATTTATTCCTTCATTCCCTCCTTCATTTATTCCTTCATTCCCTCCCTCATTTATTCCTTCATTCTCTCCTTCATTCATTCCTTCATTCTCTCCTCCATTGTTCCTTCATTCCCTCCTTCAATTATTCCTTCATTCCCTCCTTCATTTATTCCTTCATTCTCTCCTTCATTTATTCCTTCATTCTCCTCCATTATTCCTTCATTCCCTCCTTCATTTATTCCTCCATTCCCTCCTTCATTTATTCCTCCATTCCCTCCTTCATTTCCTTCTTCATTTATTCCTTCATTCCCTTCTTCATTTAATTCTCCATTCCCTCCTTCATTTATTCCTTCATTCTCTCCTCCATTGTTCCTTCATTCCCTCCTTCAATTATTCCTTCATTCCCTCCTTCATTTATTCCTTCATTCTCCTCCATTATTCCTTCATTCCCTCCTTCATTTATTCCTTCAATCCCTCCTTCATTTATTCCTTCATTCCCTCCTTCATTTATTCCTTCATTCCCTCCTTCATTTATTCCTTCATTCCCTCCTTCATTTATTCCATCATTCTCTCCTTCAGTTATTCTTTCATTCTTTCATTCGTTCCATATATCCTTCCTTCATTTCTCCCTCAGGCTTTCCCTCTTTCCTGTTTTCAGTCTTTCCTTCCTTCTGTCCTTTTTTCGTGGTTGCTTGCTTGCTTCCTTCTTTCCTTCCTTCCTTCCTCTCATCCTTCCTTCTTTTCTTCCTTCCTTCCTTCCATTCTTCCTGTCTACAATCCTCCTTACCGTCCTTCCTTCCTTCCTTTTTTCCTTCCTCTTCTTTCCTTCTCTCACTGTATCCTTCGGCATCTTTCCTTCTTTCCTTCCGTTCATTGTTTCTTCTGTCACTCTTTTCTTCTCTCCTTCTTTCCTTCCGTTCATTGTTTCTTCTGTCACTCTTTTCTTCTCTCCTTCTTTCCTTCTTTTAGTCATGCAAGCCTTTGTTTCCTTCTTCCTCTCACATCTTTTTATCCTTACGCCCTTCTTTCTTTGCTTATCTTTTTTGTTCCTTGATTCTTCTGTATTACTTCCTTCTTTCAGTCCTTCATTCTCATTCACTTTCTTAGTAGCCATTCCTTTTACAACTTTGGGGTATATCCTTAAAAGAAAACGGAATGTCCAGCCTCGCTGTTTGTTTTGATTCAACAGCTGATCTGCATCAAAGTAAGAGAGACACTTCTTCTGCACAACTCCAGGTGTAATAAGTGGTAGGCTACTGTGAGTCTCGTGGTGAATTATAGTATATCTCACTTATATGGATGTAGTAAAAGCACCCAAAGCCCCCAGTGCATAATAATGGCAGAACCATTTTAGATAAATTAATGTGCAGCCTAAGTAATAGGTGGGAGGAGTTTAATCACCCCATTTCCATCGTAGTACATTCTTCTCTGGTGCATGTCGAGGAGCCTACACATAATGGCTCATTGCACCCTGCGTGGCGCAGCTGCGGCGTCCACCCAGGGGCCACACCTCATATTTCCCTACACCTAACCGTGGGATGAACCTTGGTCCGACCATGATGAGGCTCTGTCTATCACAAGGGACTGCCCTAAAGAAACAATTGGCCTGTGGTCGACGGGTCTGCTCGGCTGGACAGACCTTTGTTAAACAGTAACAGTGTTCTCGTCTCTCCCTTTATATCCTTTCTTCACTTCTTCCTTCATGCCCTCTTTTCGTCTCTTGTTTCTTCCTTTCGTCTTTTTTCCTGAGTTCGTTAACTTCTTGGCCTCTCCATCCTTGTTTCCTTCTTTTCTTCCTTCCTTCCTGAGCTATTTTCCTCTCTCTCTCTCTCTCTCTCTCTCTCTCTCTCTCTCTCTCTCTCTCTCTCTCTCTCTCTCTCAAGCATCTTAAAATTCCCTCTCCTTCCTCCACCCCCTTCCCCTCAGGAGATAATGATAGTGTTAGAGGTGATAGGGAGGAGGGGAGCACCCATCACTGTCCCCCCTCTCACTCTCCCTCCCCTCCTCCCCCCGTCTTAATGTGGGGGTGGGGGGGCAAATTGAGGGGGGGAAGAGAGTAATTTTCCTT
>NC_137058.1:28910520-28983239 GCF_032717465.1 Coenobita brevimanus
TCTCTCTCTCTCATGTTTACCTTCCTCTTGCCTCCACCGGACGATTTTATTCATCTTAAAAGTTCATGTCTGCATTATTTAATTTCTTGAGTTCGAAAATAGTCTCATGCGATTTTTTTCTGCTTTCGGGGGGCTTTTCGAACTGGGGGGGGGAAGACAGAAATCGTTAACTCCTTTGCTATGATACTTCTTCCCTAAATTGAGTAAAATGGTCTTGTAAAATCCTTATGGTGTGACTGACTGACCGGGCCTCAGAGAGTTGGAAAGGTAGGAGAAAGATGAACCGGGAAGGAAGACAGAGGAAGGAGGAAGGGATAGGAGAGGATAAGGAAGAGGGTGAAAGAGGAATTATGAGAGGCAATAAGAAGGACGGGGAAGAGGACGTGATATAGGAAGGATAAGGAAAGGGGGAGAAAAGGGAGTGGAGGTGAGAAAGAAGAAGATGGAGGGAAATAGGAGGAATAATTAAGGTAGTGGAAGAGGAGATGAGGAAGAGAGGAAGACGGGGGAGGAGGGGAGAAAAAGATACGGGGAGAAGGAAGAAGGAATGAGAGGGGAGAATAAGATGCTTGCAGTGGATGAAGATGAACGAGAAAATGAATGAGGGGAAAGATGAGGAGGAAGATGAGGAGGGGGAAGAAGAGATGGGAGGAAAGGAAGGGGATGGAGAGAAGAAGGAAGAGGAGGAAGGAAGGGAAGAATGATGGGAGAGGGAGAGGGGAAGGAGAGAGTGAGAGGGGAGGAAAGGGGAGGAGAATAAGGGTGAGAGGTGAAGCAGGGATGAAGGGGGAGAGGAAGTGAGAGGAGTTACGATAGGGAGGACAGGGAGGTAAGGCAGGGAGAGGAAGGGGCGGGAGAGGAGTGGTGAATCAGGGAAGAAGAAGGAGGGGAGAGAAGAGGAGAGAAGGTGAAGGGGAGGAGAGTGAAGTGAGGCAGGGAGGGGGAAGAGGGAGAGGGAGGGGAAGAGGGAGGCGGGAGGGGAAGAGGGGAAGAGGGAGGGGGAGGTGGTGAGGGGAAGCCAGTAACTCCCTGGATATTGTGTTGAGGAGCAGGAAAGTTTGGGTATGAATCCTGGCAGCGTGTTTCCTCCCTACCCTTCCCTCTCCTTCCTCTCCCCTCCTTCTCTCTCCCTCCCTCCCTCCCCACCCGCCTCCCTCCGTTTCCCCTTCTCCCCCCCACCTTCCTTCCTCCTCATTTCGTCACTTCAGTCCTCCTCTTCCCTTCAGTTCATCCTCTTGTCAATCTTCACTTCACTTCTTACTCGCTCACACTCTTCCTCACTCTCTTCCCTTTCCTGTCTCTTCCCCACTCTCCCCACTCCATTCTTCCCCTTCCCTTTCCTCTCCATCTCTTCCCTTTCCTCCCAACCCTTTCCCTTTCTTCCCACCCCTTCCTATTTCAGGAGATGAAGAGAGGAAATAGTGTTGAGTGGAGGGGAAAGATGCTGAGGGAGAGATGAGAAGGGAGAGGAAGAGGAAGAATTAAGGTAGAGGAGAGAGAGAGAGAGAGAGAGAGAGAGAGAGACCTTAAGCCCCAGTTATGACATGATTACTACAAATGTAATAACACGCCCCCAACTTCAGCTCTCTCTCTCTCTCTCTCTCTCTCTCTCTCTCTCTCCACATGTCGGTCTGTCTGCCATATAGTGGATATCTAATAAAAATCTAGGCCAGTAATGTTTTAACTCAGTGGTAAAAAAATTAAAGGATATGATTAGTACGCATCTTACTGATATTTTTGGGAAGTCAAATCAGTATGGCGCTCTGTGGTAAAGTTAAGAATTGATGATTGCTTAACTACTGAAAATTTAGGGACAGAGAGGACCAAAAATTCCCCACCAGCTCGTCTCATCTCTGTATCGGGCCCTGTGTTGCACTAATAAAGCAAGAACAGGATGCTCCAATAAAGGAAGAACAGGATGCCAGGGTTTATTAGCAAAAGATCCACGTGTACTGTAGGAGTAAAGGAATCGTTCACCATTATTTTAGATTCGTCAGACTGCATCTAGAATACGCCGTGCAGTTCTGGGATCTCTCCAAACTCCATGTTGGTCAGATTTTTTTTTTTAATGCGAGGAAGAAGGAACCAAAGGCCGCGAGCCCGTAATTGTTGTTCCTTCCAAGAGAAAGACAAAATACGAGAGCCAGATTCAAGATCCAATCATTTCGAGATGCCTGGACACACTATGTTTGAAAGACTGGAGATCATAGGAAAAGTGGGGGCAAAGATGAATTATACCTTTCCAGTACGATGAAAACTTATTGTTAAAAGGAGGCTTGGAAGTAAGTTAATAGGCTTTTGAAATATTTATAAACTGTACTTGCCATCATTCACATACCTGGAATGAGAGGGAATGGTTATATATGTGAGTGAGAGGGAGTGGTTATATATGTGAGTGAGAGGGAGTGGTTGTATATGTGAGTGAGAGGGAGTGGTTATATTTGTGAGTGAGAGGGAGTGGTTATATTTGTGAGTGAGAGGGAGTGGTTATATATGTGAGTGAGAGGGAGTGGTTATATTTGTGAGTGAGAGAGAGTGGTTATATTTGTGAGTGAGAGGGAGTGGTTATATATGCGAGTGAGAGGGAGTGGTTATATATGTGAGTGAGAGAGAGTGGTTATATATGTGAGTGAGAGAGAGTGGTTATATATGTGAGTGAGAGAGAGTGGTTATATATGTGAGTGAGAGGGAGTGGTTATATATGTGAGTGAGAGGGAGTGGTTATATATGTGAGTGAGAGGGAGTGGTTATATATGTGAGTGAGAGGGAGTGGTTATATATGTGAGTGAGAGGGAGTGGTTGTATATGTGAGTGAGAGGGAGTGGTTGTATATGTGAGTGAGAGGGAGTGGTTATATATGTGAGTGAGAGAGAGTGGTTATATATGTGAGTGAGAGGGGGTGGTTATATTTGTGAGTGCGAGGGAGTGTATGTGAGCGAGGTGGAGGGGGGAAGAGGGAGGGGGAGGCCAAGGGTGAGATGCAGGGATGGAGTGGAGAGGTATATGAGAGAGAGGGGTGTGAGCTGGGAGCAGGGCAGTGAAATAGCGGGGGACAGGGCGACATGGAGGCGATTTGTTTGTGGCCACCCTTGCAGGATTAAGGCGTCTGGCAATAGATAGATAGATAGATAGTTTTAATATCAGTAAAGCAGAAAGCGCAGTAAATAATCAGCTGACTTTATTGGCAGTGTAATGATATGCCCTTAAAATTATCAGCATTATTGTGTTTTAAGGAAGACTGTATTTAAGGTGATGTGGATATAAGTGAGAGGAAGTATACACACACACACACACACACACACACACACACACACACACACACACACATACGCAGAAGGATTTGATGTAACTTGTTGTAGCGTACTTGTTGTAGGAAAATGCACAGAAGAAGAATGGGAAAAGAGATGGAGAGGGAGGATGAGCAAAGGGATGGAGAGAGGGAAAGTGAAAGGGAAAGTAGATGCAGAGTAGAGGAAAGGAAGAGGAAAGGAAAAAAGATTAATGAAAAGGGTGTGAGGGAAAGTGAAAGGGAAGGTACATAAAGGGAAGGAAGAAGGAAGGAAAAAGAGGAAGGGAGGAGGGGGGGAGGGAAAATGCATAAAGGAAAGGAAGAAAGAAGGACAAAGAAAAGGGAGGAGGGAGAGGAAAGAAAATGTAATGAACAGTGGGAGAGAAGATGAGAAAGAGAGATTAAAGGAAAAGAAAAATGAAACAAAAAAGATAGGATGGGAGGGGAAGAAGAGAAAGAGAAACATATGTGAAAAAGCGAAGACAGGTAGATAGATAGACAGACAGATAGATAGGTAAATGGATAGAGTACTGTGCAAGAGGGAGAGAGAGAGAGCACTACAGAAGCGAGGAAAGATATGGAAGGGGAAGGAATTGGGGAGTAGGTGGGGGAAGGGTAGGGAAGGAGGGTGTAGGGGAAGGGGAGGGAAGGAGGGTGTAGGGGAAGGGGAGGGAAGGAGGGTGTAGGGGAAGGGGAGGGAAGGAGGGTGTAGGGGAAGGGGAGGGAAGGAGGGTGTAGGGGAAGGGTAGGGAAGGCGGGTGTAGGGGACGGGGAGGGAAGGAGGGTGTAGGGTAAGGGAGGGGGTAGGGGTAGGGGAGGGAAACTAACTCACTTAGAGCTCAAACAAGATCACAAATATTGGTTAGGTGGCTACTGTGGGGGAGGGGAGGGGAGGGGAGGCGAAAGGGAGGGGAGATGAGGGGAAAAAGGGGTGGGGAGGGGAAAAAAGGTAGAGGAAGGGGAGGGGGAAAAAGGGATGGGGAGGGGAAAAAAGGTAGGGGAAGGGGAGGAGATGAAATAAGGGGAGGGAAAGGGAAAAAGAGGTGGGGAGGGGGAAGAAGGGAGGGAAGGGGAAAAGGAAGAGAGAGGGAAGGGAAGGGAATGGGAAAAGGGGAGAGTGAGAGAAGGGAAGGGGAAGGGGAAAGGGGGAGGGAATGGACTGGTAGTTGTGGATAAGAAGGATGAAGGGGAGAGGGAAAGGGGGATGAAAGGGAGAGAAGGGAGGGAGAGGGCAAGGAGAATGGGAGGGAAGGGAAGGGAGAGACGGGAGGGAGAGGTGGAGAGGAGATGCGAAGGGAAAGTGGGAAGGGGCGAGGGAGGAGGATAGAGAAGAGAAGGTGGTGAAGGAGAGAGGGGGGAGGGGAGCGTGGGAGAAGGAAATGGAGAAGAGAAAAAAGGGAGAAAAAGGAAACCAGAGAGAGAGAGAGAGAGAGAGAATGGTAGGAGGGAGGAGGTGGGGAGAGACAAGGAAAATACAAGAGGAAAGCTGGAGAGGTACGAGTAGATTAGGGAGGTATGGAGGGGGAGAGGGAAGGGAAAGAGGAGGTGGATGGAGGAGAAATGGAAGAGAGAGAGATTGATGAAGAGCCGGAAGACAGAGGAGGGGAGGGGGAGGGGTAGGGGGAGGGGGGAAGAATGTGAGGGGAGTTGGGGGGAGGGGGGAGTGGAAGGGAGAGGAGGAGGAAGTGAAACAGAAGAGGGGAGGGAAAAATCAAGAGGTAGAAAGGAAGGAAGGAAAAGGAGGAGGGGAGAGAAAGGGAAAGGGAGAGAGAATGAAGAGAGGAAAGGGGAGAAGGAGGGTGAGGAAAAAGGGAGGAGGAAAGAGGATGGAAGGGAGGAGGGAACGAGCAAATAGAAGAGGATGGACTGGGTAATAATAGGAGAGAGAGAGAGAGAGAGAGAGAGAGATGTAACAATTGCATTTACCTCTGTATTAGTAAGAATGATTTTAATGAGGACTCTCTGTCTGTCTGTCTGTCTGTCTCTCTCTCTCTCTCTCTCTTCCATATCTTCTTTATTTCTCTCCCCCTCTGGTTCCTTTCACACCTCGCATTTTTCTCTCCCTTTCTCCCTCCCTCGCTCCCTCCCTTTCCCTCTCCCTCTTACGTATAATTTCTTTCCATTCTTCCTCCCTTCCTAACTTTTCCCAGTTCCTTTCATACACTAATTTTGTCATATTTCTTCTTCCTCTCTCCCTCCCCCTTTTTCTCTCCGCCCTTGTTCTCTACCTCTCTCTCTTCCTTTCTCCCTTCCGTCCACTCTCTCCCTTCCTTCCTCTCTCTCCCTCTTTCCTTTTTTCTTTCCACCCTTGCTCTGTTTTTGCTCCCTCCATTCCCTCCCTCTTTCCCTTTTGTCTCCTCCTCTCCTTCCCTTCCTCCTTTCCTCTCTCTCTCTCTCTCTCTCTCTCTCTCTCTCTCTCTCTCTCTTTTCCCTCCCCCCCCTTTATGGACAAAAGTTCTCTCATTATTAGAAGTTACTAGTCTAAAGAACTAGAGAGAGAGAGAGAGAGAGAGAGAGAGAGAGAGAGAGAGGTTCAGCTTTTCTCATTATCATCTTCCTCGTCATCGGTATCCTAATCTTTTCATCTTCATCGTCATCATTATTATAAATTATTGTCATCATCCTCATCATTATCATAGTCATTACACATCCCAATCTTTATATGATAGAACGTCACTATTAGACCCATGCAACAACCACCCAACAGCCATTCCAAACCTTCTGCAACAACATACCACCTCCAGACACCCCAAAACTAGCAAAAAATTATACCCACGTACTTACATCACGTGCAGGGCAATACAGCACGTCGATCATAACAGTATACCTCAGGCCCCTCCTCCCAGCAGCATCCACCTGTCACATCCGTAAGTGTGCCTGATGTAGTTCACCTGACTGTGCTTAGATAATCACCTGATCCTCATCAATTAATAGTTTCGATTTGAGTTGGGTGGAAGCACAGAAGACGTGACCGTACTATAGATTCAACAAGCCCACACACAGCAGAACTTTCATTATGTTGCGCCGCACCTGACATGCCACGCTAAGACACAGACACAACGTCAACGGTGTAGTGGCATCATCCCATAGGAATTGTTGTTTACCTGCGGTTGACGGGTCCCCTGAGTCAAGCATGGCCGGGGATGAGTCAGCAACAACAACTGTGATGACGCAGAATGGGCAAAGCTTTGTTACTGCACTTGACATCTCAAAGGCCTTATATCGAGTCTGGCATAAATCTTCAATTTCCAAACTGCCCTCCTACGGTTTCTATCCTTCTCTCTGTGTCTTCATCTCAAGCTTCCCTTCTGGTCGTTCTGTTGTTGCCGCTGTAGACGGCCACCGTTCTTCTCCAAGAGCTATCAGTAGTGGTGTTATTCAGGTCTCTGTCCTGTCACCAACTCTCCTTCTTCTGTTCATCAATGACCTTCTAAACTTTGCATCTAACCCTGTCCACTTTTATGCTGATGACTCCACCCTTCACCTTTCCATTCTCCTCCTCGCAGCGTCCATCTCAGCAGTTGTTTCAACAAACTGTGGCACACCTAATGTCTGACTTGGCACATTTCTGTAACTGGGGTAAAAGTAATCTTGTATTTAATGCATCAAAAACTCAGTTCTTTCATCTCTCAATCCGTCAAATCTTCCGCAGGAGGACTTGTATCCTCGAATTTTTAACAGCATCCACCTCAATACTACATCATCTTTGAACATATGTGGGGTTTCATTCTCACGGGATTTATCTCGGAAAGATCATATTACTTCTCTTGTAAAATCTGCTTTCAAGACATATGGTGTGCTAAGCCGACTCCGTGCCTTCTTTACCCCTGCACAATTGTTGGCTATATACTGTGGTCTTACTGGCCTCTGTGTAGAGTACAACTCATGTGTGGGGAGGCTCCCCACACATACACAGCTCATCTCAACAAGGTGGAGTCAAAGGCTTTTCATCTCATTAACTCTCCTCCTCTTACTGGCTCCCTTCAGCCGCTGTCTCTTCACCGAACTGTTACATCTTTATCTCTTTTCTGTCACTGCTTCAATGGTCACTGCTCCTCTGAACTGTCTGCTTGCATCCCTTCACCATTACGTCGGCGTGTAGCACCCGTCTAGCAACAAATTCTCGTCCCTTTTCTGTCCAGTTCTCTAATGCACGAGTTAACCGTTACCGCCAGTCCTTCATGTATGCAACAGGTCAACTTTGGAACTCTCATCCTCTGTCTGTATTTCCTGCTGCCTATGATCTCCAGTCTTTCAAAGGCAGTGTGCCGAGTCATCTGGAAATGAACAGATTTTGAATTTGGCTCAATGTTATCTTGTTTTTGTTTTTCTCGGAGATAACAATCTTGTGGGCTGCTGGCCTTTGATTCCTTCTTCCTTGCTCTGATAAAAATAGCACCTTCAGGCACGTGTGACTCATTCTCAGTTGAATCATATCATTTGGCATCAACTGGCATAGAATACTAGAGATATCCTGGAATGAAATGGTTACTGGGGAGAGTCAAAGAGGAAATAAGACGAAATGAAGAGAAAAATTAAAAAGAAGCTCTGTGATGGAAAAATGAAATACACCTGATAGGAGTAAGACAAAAAACTACGTCTATTCATAAACACTCAGAGACACACTCGTCCCTGATTGGCTGGTGAAGAGGGCTCTCAGTCTACTACCGCGTCACGAAATTAGCAGAAGAAAATGAAGAAAGAAAGACTGAAAGAAAGAACACCTAGGACTCAATAAAGGAGGGAGGAGACGAGACGAAAACTCTGCTATTAAAGGAGCAAAGAAAACGGTGTGTGAAAGTAGCCGCGGGCGGGGAAAATGCTTGATTGAGTGGCGTGAAAATGTGTGTGTGTGTGTGTGTGTGTGTGTGTGTGTGTGTGTGTGTGTGTGTGTGTGTTTACGTGGATAAGGTACGTAGGTAGATCTGAATAGCGAGAGAGGTATGGATAGGTGATAGATATAATATTACCTCATACCTCGCGTCCTGTTATACCCACTTGGATTCAATTCCCACCCGTCATTTTTTTCCCAAGGGGCCCAGTTTTTCCCCCGTGGACCAATCTTCTCTTAGGGATATATTTTTATCTTAACTAAATTTCCCTTAGACTTATTCCCTAATAGACCTTTTTTTCCCATGGACCCCTCCAAAGACCAGTTTCCCCTCCAAAGACCAGTTTCCCCTCCAAAGACCAGTTTCCCCTCCAAAGACCTGTTTCCCCTCCAAAGACCAATTTCCCCTCCAAAAACCAGTTTCCCCTCCAAAGACCAGTTTCCCCTCCAAAGACCAATTTCCCCTCCAAGGACCAGTTTCCCCTACAAGGACCAGTTTCCCCTCCAAAGACCAGTTTCCCCTCCAAAGACCAGTTTCCCCTCCAAAGACCAGTTTCCCCTCCAAGGACCAGTTTCCCCTCCAAAGACCAGTTTCCCCTCCAAGGACCAGTTTCCCCTCCAAAGACCAAAATCCCCTCCAAGGACCAATTTCCCCTCCAAAGACCAAAATCCCCTCCAAGGACCAGTTTCCCCTCCAAAGACCAATTTCCCCTCCAAAGACCTGTAATCCCCCTTGGGTTTAGTTTCTTTTATAAACCCTATTCTCCCCTGTACCTCTTTTCTCCCATTGGGGAAACACAGCGCCCAAATGGACCTATGTTTCTCATAGACCCATAATAGTAATAATAATAATAATAATAATAATGATAATAATAATGATAATAATAATAACAATACTGATGATTATGATGATGGTGATGGTGATAATAATAATAATAATAATAGTAATGATGATGATGATGATGATGATAATGATAATAATAATAATAATAATAATAATAATAATAATAATTAATAATAATCTCTATAACGCATCTTTTCTTGTGCTGTAAGACAGACAGACAGACAGACAGCTAGGGAGGGGACGGAGGAAAGGAAAGAATGAACACGTGGGTGGATAGTAATAAGACACACACACACACACACACACACACACACACACACACACACACACACACACACACACACACACACACACACACAGAGAGAGAGAGAGAGAGAGGCATCCCTAACACGTACTTAAATAACACAAATCCTTCACCCCATCTGAGTTAAAAGCATGTAAGAAAGGGGAGGGGAGAAGGGGGGAGGGAAGGGGGAGGAGAAGGAGTAGGAGAGGGAGGAGGAGGAGGAGGAGGAAGGGACGGGAGGAGGAAGGGAGGAGGTTTATGTAAATGTTGAGTGTTGACATGAGGGTGGGAGGGGAGGGGAAGGGAGGGATGGAGTGGAAAGAGGAAAGGGGGAGGGGAGGGGAGGGGGGGGGGACAGAGAGGAGAGGAGAGAAAAATGATGGAAAGAAGATAAAGAGAAGGGAAAGGAGACAGAGAGGAAGAGAAGCAAAGAGAACGAGACGGGAGAGGAGTGAGAAAGAAGGGAGGTGAAGGTGAGGGAAGGGAGAAGTGAGGCGGAGAAGGGGAAATGAGGGGAGAGGAAAGGAAGGGACGTAAGAGGATATAAGGGGAAATGAGAAGAAGGGCTACGACAGGAAGTGAGGGGAGAGAAAGGGAGGGGAGAGGAGAGGAAGTAATGAGAAAAAGAGGGAAGGGAGAGGAGAGGAAGGGCAAGGAGTCGAGAGAGGTGTGGATGAAGGGAGGTGAAGGAGGGGAGGACAAAGGGAAAGGAAAGGAGGGGAGGAGTAAGGGAGATGAGGGAGTGAAAGATGAGAGAAAGGAGAAGGAGGAGAGTACAAAGGAGTACAAAGCAAACAGCAGCATACCCACTGGTCCTTTCGAGGCTGCGTGTTACAGGATAAGGTATAACTAATGTAACTACTATATCTAAACAAGGATACGAGGGCAGGAGGGCTCTCATCAACCCACCAAACCCTCCATCCAATCCCGGCAGCAAATAGTAAGAAGGAACACCATGCAGTATAGAAAAGATGTAATGGACTCTTCATAGGAAAGGACGAAGGGAAATCATTTTCTTTACCATTTAACCTGCAAAGGAAACACATCTACTCAGCCTAAAGAATATATTGTTCCGTGGTGACTGGTTAATCTTCCATGTTTTGAACTGCAAGACATCTTAATTCATAAATGTATTACTCAGAACATGCACAGCTGGGGATTATAAGACAAATACTCTTCCAGACGGTTTTTCTTTATTATTGCCACACATAACTTTGCCTTAACCCTAATCAACACACACCTTCCTTCACCACATCTGAGTTTATTTTCTGTTTCGTTTCATGTTTTAAGAGGAGACCCAGTTCTTCTCTAAATTTCCTTCTCAGAGATTAGGTGTGCTGGCCCGACTCCCTACTTTCTATACCTCTACACAATTGTTGACTTTGAACAGGGCTCTATCTCCCCTTCTGTATTTTGTGGAGGGGATCACCACATACAGCTCTTCTAGATTGGGTAGAGTCAAAGGCTTTTCGTCTCCTCAGCTTTCCTTGTCTTACTGGCTTCATTCTCTCTCTCTCTCTCTCTCTCTCTCTCTCTCTCTCTCTCTCTCTCTCTCTCTCTCTCTCTCTCTCTCTCTCTCTCAGGCAAAGTCGTATCTCCTTCCCACTGTTGTCGTTGTTGTAATGATCGCAGCTGCTGTGAACTGCCTGCCTGCATTCCTCCCAAATTACGGCAGGCACGCAACACCCGTCTAACTACACATTTTCACGCATCCCCCTGCAGGTCGATTTCACAACTGATCGACTTTGAAGCAGTATTCTTGGGTCTGTGCCCCTGCCTATGACCACCAGTATGCTGGACACAGTGACTTGGCATTTACAAACTATCAGTCCATTGATTTGATTTACTCTTGTTCAATTTTCTCTGGATAGGACAACTTCTTCACAGGCTTTCGACCCTGGTTCTTTCTCTCTGGATATGTATAGATAGATAGATATAAAGAAGTAATACAGAACCTTCAGGTCTTTCTAATATATCCCTGGGCGTAAAGGAAAAGGAGAGGAAAGAGAAAAAGACCCTGAGAAGGAAGGAAAAAGTGAGTGAGAGAGAGAGAGAGAGAGAGAGAGAGAGAGAGAGAGAGAGAGAGAGAGAGAGAGAGAAATATGGATGGATATCACTACACCCTCCATTACTTCAAGGCTTTTGAAGGTTAAGCACTCGAAAATGGTAGGCGGGAGGGAGGGAGGGAGGGAAAGAAGAGATAAGAAGAAGAGGTGGCAGTAGGGAAGAGAGGGAGGGAGGGAGGGAGGGATGAAGAGCAAACAGTGCAGGGAACGAGGATAAAAATGGAAGAGGCGGGAAGATGGAAATGACGTGTACAGTAGGATACACACACTGACAGTTGCGTGTGTGTATACATAGATAGATAGATAGATAGATGCAATACATATACATACATACAAATATATATATATACCTAGGCTGCTTCCCCCAAGGAAAGGGAGGTAGCCGAGACAGGACGACACACTCCCCATTTACTCATCCATTCAAACACATTCATTCGCATCTTAGCCCCAAAGGGGAGAACGGACAGATCCTCACCGCAGAAGGGTCAACTGCGCAATGCAATCAGTGACATCCGCAGCCGGGCCCAACAGCAGAACTGGTTTACCCCTGCCACATCATAACAAACCCATCCCCTTACCCGCACCTGACCTGACTAGCTGATCAGACCAAATGCGGGAGAATATCCCCTCAGGGCTGCGTCATCACTTATTCATTCACAATTTCTCTCCATTTATTTCTGTCACGCACAGCCACTCTTCCTTGCTCAACAGACATCCCTCTCGCATCCAGCGCTCTCTTCACACTGTCCATCCATCCTATTCGTGGTCTTCCTCTCAGCCTTACACCTCTCACGTCAGATCTAGTTATCTTTTTCACCAATCGCTCATTATCCATTCTCTCCATATGCCCAAACCATCGCAACACCCTCTGCTCAACTCTACCAGCCATCTCCCGAACAACTCCAGTTCTCCTTCGCACTTCATCATTTCGCACCCGATCCATACGCGTTACTCCACACATACTCCTCAGACACCTCATCTATATATATATACACTCAAATACTCTATACAAAACAAAAATCACTCAGAGATTGCAACCAACGCACCATCCAATCACTCTAAAGGCCCGTTCACACTCTTAGTCAACACCAGTTGTATTGGAATATGGCGATAAATAAACTGTTAGAAAAAGAATCACATAGACGTGATAGAAGTGAAGCACCTTCCCCACTCCTGACTACTGTGTCCCTGGTCTTGGCCACCGTGCTTCCAAACTGATAAACAGCGGGGCAGGACGCGACCAATTCCCACTAATCATTTGCAAGGACCGCACCTTTGACCCTGGCTTCTTCCCTTGTTCTCCGACCTACTTCTTTCAAAATCTAATTAAGCCATTGTTTCCTGACCTTTAACCCATCCACTAAGTCGGATTAAAATCGGATCAAAGATGTTTAAATTGACCCTGCCGTGTGACCTTGACCTCCGATGTGTTATTCTGAACATAGAAGAATTGCTTCCTTGTCTTACTGTAGTCCATTCAGCTTGATTATATCCAGATCGAAGTAAATGTAATTGACTTAAAGAGCCGAACATTTGACATTGCCGCATCACCTCTGCCTCGGTCGATTAGCCTTAGTATTAGACCATTTCAGCCTCTCTTTTCCCTCAGTCCTTTCGCCAGTTTCAGTCAAAATCTGATCTAAATTGTAATGCGTTGACCTTGACCTTTTCCCAGGAGTTATGATTGTTTTTTAAGGCCAAAAATTAATCACCTTGTTCGTGTGACGGTCCTTAATCATTGCCTCATATTTGGTACAGTTGCCTCCAATAGTTTTTTTTCTTTTTCTTCATAATCTTCCAGACAGACAGTTAGACAGACAGACAGGCAGACGGACACACAAATAGACACACAACCAGACAGACACGGACAGACAGACAGACAGAGACAGACAAACCTAAAGCCACCAATAATCCTTTTAGCTTTCGCGCGAGTTGAAAGTGATTACCAAAATTCATAAAATATTTTGAAATGGCAAGGTTTTTCTATGTGACAAGGAGAATGATCTAAATATAGTGTTTTATATATATATATATATATATATATATATATATATATATATATATATATATATATATATATATATATATATTGATTTGGTTTAGGTATTTTTTGGTGGAACATTTTTTGCAGGCGTGTAATTCTGGGTTCATCTTTGGGCATAAAAAAGTCACATTATTTTATCTATTATCACCCTCTTAGTTATCCTATTGTGTCCCCTATTTTTTTCTTTATCTATCACCGCCTCGTTCTCTCTCCCTATCTATCAGCCAATCTATCCGTTTTATCTATCCATCTGTCACGCCTCTGTCTACGTCCACGGCTATTAATCTTGCCTTTCTTTCCTTCACTGCAGCTTTTTGCCTCCCCCGGTATTGATGTCACTCACGCTCGCTCTAACTCACTCTCTCACTTTTTACTTGCTCGCTTTTACTCGGTCGCTTACTTTGCTTGCTCTCCCTCTATTTGGCTTGGTCCCCTGGCTTTCGCTGTCTGGCTTTTATTCGTTTTATCTCACTTTGTTCAGTCTCTTTTACCCTCATTTTATTTTTTGCTGTTTTAACTGCTTACTTCATGTTGACGTTTCTCTCTCTCTCTCTCTCTCTCTCTCTCTCTCTCTCTCTCTCTCTCTCTCTCTCTCTCTCGGGTAAACTCACATTCTCTTCGTCTCATCAGCTCGTCGACATCCTCGTACTTCATCTCCCTTCCCACTTCTCATTCGCAGCTGAGATTATTTTTTTCCGTAGGAGGAACAAGAGTCATACCAAAATTCAATTCCCCTTTCTTGTCCTTCCTTCAAAAAATAAGTAAATATAATAATGAATAACCAATTAAATCTATCTATCTCTATCTATTGCCAGACGCCTCAGTCCCGTTTGGGGTGGCCACAAACAAATCGCCTCCAAGTCGCCCTGTCCCCCGCCATTTCACTCCCCTGCTCCCAACTCACACCCCCCTCACAGAATAGTGATCTTGAGGTGTTAAATAAAGGAAGGTCGAGGTTCTAGTAATTTCCTTTCTTATTTTCTGTCTTTTCTTTAATATTATGACTTTCTTTTTATCATATAGCTTTTTCATTAAGATTTATTTTTAGTGACCAAGAAGACTCATATTAAATCCCAGGTATCATATTAAATCCCACACATATCATACTAAATCCCACACATATCATACTAAATCCCACACATATCATACTAAATCCTACACATATCGTACTAAATCCCATTCATATCATACTAAATCCCACACATATACTAAATCCCACACATATCATACTAAATCCCACACATATCATACTAAATCCCACACATATCATACTAAATCCCGCACATATCATACTAAATCCCACACATATCATACTAAATCCCATACATATCATACTAAATCCCACACATATCATACTAAATCCCACACATATACTAAATCCCACATATATCATACTAAATCCCACACATCATACTAAATCCCACACATATCATACTAAATCCCATACATATCATACTAAATCCCACACATATCATACTAAATCCCACACATATCACTAAATCCCACACATATCACTAAATCCCACACATATCACTAAATCCCACACATATCATACTAAATCCCACACATATTGCTTAAATCACCTTCAGACGATTTTGTTTTCGTTACTACCAAGCGATTTTATAATACTGATTTTCTCGCCATTTTAGTTATGCATCTAGGGTATTGTATTCTTCCTTCTGTTAGACGGTTTTGTATTTTTTGCCGTCAGACGATTTTATTCAGCTTAGTGGAGGGCTTTAGCAGTGAGAGGAAGTGAAAACAGTGCAGACTCAGCTCTCTCTCTCTACCATGCTTCATTTTAATGCTCCTTTCCTTCCTTCGTCACATGTCATTCTGCTGAAGGAAGTGAAGAGGAAACTGATGATGTAACGAAGAATATTTACAACTTTTATCTGTCTGTCTATCTGTCTACAGTCAGACGCCTAATTCCAGTAAGGGGTGGCCACAAACAAATCGCCTCCATGTCCCCCTGTCCCCTGCCATTACGCTACTCTCCCCCAACTCACACACCCTTCTTTCATATACCTCTCCACTCCATCCTTCCATCTCATCCTCGGTCTCCTCTTCCCTCTCCCCTTATCAATCCCACTCATATACACTCTCCTCGTTAGTCTCTTACTCTCCATCCTCTTCACATGGCCATCAGTTCACTATCACCACATCATTAACACAGTATCACCACACTATGACCACTATCATCACTTCCACCCCACTGTCACCAGGTCATCACTTCACTATCATCACAGTATCACCACACCGTAACTCACCATACTGTCACTATCACCAGTATTACAAGCACTATATTCGCTATCACCAGTACATAACTCACGACGCTGTCACCATCCCGTCACCATCATCACCACACCGTCACCACATTGCGCTTTCACTACTCCGCCATGGTCACCACACTACCAGCACGCTATCACCACTATCACCACAACATTCACGCTCGCACTACCGTCAATCACCATTTTTCCACCACACTGTCAGCACCATCACAACACTATCATCACACTCACCACATGTTGCTCTTACCACACTCTCACCACACTTATCACCACACTCTTACCACACAATTGCACCATCACCACTGTCACTATCACCACACTCACCATCACCACACTCTCACTCCACTATTACTCTCACCACACTATTGTTATCACCACACTATATCTCTATCACCACACTATCACCACCGTCACTATCACCACACTCTCACCACACTTGCCATCACCACACTCTCACTCCACTATTATTCTCACCACACTATTGTTATCACCACACTATTATCACCACCGTCACTATCACCACAGTCACCATCACCACACTCTCACTCCACTATTACTCTCACCACGCTATTGTTATCACCACACTATTATCACCACCGTCACTATCACCACAGTCACCACTATCACCAGCACCTGATAGCAAAACCTTCCGATACCCCCTCTCTTATCTCTCTTATCGCCTTCCACCCCACTGCTCGGAGGGAGGAGGAGGAGGAGGAGGAGGAGGAAGAAAAGGAGGAAAAGGGAGGAAGGAAAGAAAGAAAAAAGTAGATGAGGATCAGGTTGATGATGATGATGATGAGGAGGAGGAGGAGGAAGGATGAGGGGAAAATAAAAAGAGGAATGGTTCGAACCTGATGAGGATGAGTAGGAGGAGGAAGAAAAGTAGAAGGAAGCAGATGATGATGAGGAGGAGGAGAAGGAGAAGGAGGAGGAGGAAGAAGAAGAAAAAGAAGACGAAGAGTGTTTAGGGAGAATCAGGGGAAAAAAACGACGGAAAAGACTAGAAGACGACAAAGAAGAAACTAGGTAAAGATGAGGATGTGAAAAAGAGGAATTGGAAAAAGAGAATGAAGATGGAGTACAAAAAAAAAGGCGGAACAGAAAAAGGAGGGAAGGAAAGAAAATCAGAAGAAATGAAGAACGAGGAGGAGGAAGGAGAATGAAGGATGGTGATGATAAAGCTGAAGGAAGAGGCAAGAGAAGGAAATAAAGGAAAGATTAGGTTAAGCCAGAGAGAAGCGTGAAGGGGGTAACTTGTCAACTTCTTGCAGGATTAACAACGTCTGTACCTTCTTTGCACTGGGGAAAAAAAAATTAGTGAAATGCAGTGAACCCTCGAGTGGGACTATTATTTTTCCCTTGAGAGAGAGAGAGAGAGAGAGAGAGAGGATGTGGTATGGATAAATTGTTTCGTAAAAGCAGTGTGTGTGTGTGTGTGTGTGTGTGTGTGTGTGTGTGTGTGTGGCTGGTAAGATAAACTCATTATTTATTGACATTATCCCTCTTTATCTTCCTCCATTCCTCCTCTTCCTCTTGCATCTCTCTTAGTATCATGTCATATATTACTCTCTCTCTCTCTCTCTCTCCATTCACATTTTCACCTCTCTTCCTCTCTCCCTCCCTCTCCCTTTCTTCCCTTCCTTCACTCCTACTCCCTCTTTCCCCCACCCCTTCTGTCTCTCTCTCTCCCCCTCCCTCACCCCACCTCTCTCCCCCCTCATTCTCCCCCACCTCCTCCCCTCTCCCCCACCCAGCTAATGCCACACTTACACGCTAATCCCAGCCTTAAGTACTCTCTTCCTTAGTGTTATATTAGTGAGAAGGGGGGACGGTGGGGTAGGAGGGGAGGAGGAAAGGAGGAGGAGGAAGAGGAGGAGAGGAAGAAGAAGAAGATGATGATGAAGATGAAGGTGATGATGATGATGATGATGATGATAATGAAAGAGGAGAGAATGTGGTAGGGAAGAAAGGAAAGAAGAGGGAGAGGTAGGACTGGAAAGAAGAAGAGAATAAATGGCAAAGGAGAACGGTAGGATCATCATCATCACCATCATCATCATCATCATCATCATCATCATCATCATCATCATCATCATCATCATCATCATCATCATCATCATCATCATCATCCTATCTCCCACTGATGTTTGGGATGCGAAGGATACAGAGAAAACAAATAATAATAATAATAATAATAATAATAATAATAATAATAATAACATTGCTTAGTGAAAAACTTGGAGGAATTTAAGCAAAGAAAACGGCACACAGGTAAAGACAGCAAAGGAAACAATCCCACGTGGAAAGTAAGAAATTAAAGGAAGAAAGAAAGAGGTTATTAACTGACAGGTGATGTACATAGAGGAAAGTGGAAATTAATCGAAATGTATTGAGGTGTATAGGTTAAAAAAATGTATTCAGTGTTTTTATTGTCCCCCCCCCTCTCTCTCTCTCTCTCTCTCTCTCTCTCTCTCTCTCTCTCTCTCATCATGGCATCTAAGCACACTCTTCCACCTTGTGAAAGCAGGAGAGAGAGAGAGAGAGAGAGTAGAGGAAGGATGAAGAAGTGAGAGAGAAAGGGGGAAGGAATGGAAGGAATGAGGGAGAAAGAGAAGTAATAGAGAGGGGGAGAGGGAGGCGGAGAGAGGGAGGGAGGGAGGGAGGGGTGAAATATGAGCGAGGGAGGAGCAAGTTGGACACAATGGAGGCGAAGTGAACCAGATGCAGGCTTGGCTTACAGGGGGGGGGGGAAGGGGGAGAGATGGTGAGAAGGAGGGAGAGATGGAGAAGGGAGGGAGAAGGAAAGTTAAGGGATAATAGAGACGAAAAGGAAGGAAAGGGCGAGGGAGCGAAGACAGGGGGAGGAGCAGGGGGAAAGTAGGGAGAGAAAGAGGAAGAGAGAAGGAAGGAAGGAAGGAAGGAGTGTAGGGAGAAGGTGGTAGAGAAAGATAGGCAGGATGGGAAAGAGAGTGGGAGATTGAGGAAGGAGAGAGGACAGTTGGAGGGATTGGAGGAGGAGGAAGGAGGGGTACATGGATTACTATAGGAAGAGGCAGTTGTTGTTGCTGTTGTTGTTTTTGTTCAGCCCTGGGCATGCCTGGTCCAGCAGACCCGTCGACTGCAGGTAAACAACTGCCGATACGGTATCGTTCCATAGGTCTCGTACATCGTTGACCTTGTGTGTGTGTTTTAGTGCTGTGTGTGGTGTGCGGTGCTCCAGTATGTGTTGTGTTGTGTGGACGTGTTCTAGAAGCAGGCCACGTGTCTGTCATTCCACCCGACACAAACCTAAGTTGGTGGCGGAGCAGGGCTGGGTGACGGCCTGCCCTAAGCCTGGCCAGAACTCGATCAGCTCTAATTAAGGATACCCCTGACGGATGACTGGCAGGGGAAGGGGACTTGTTGTATGGTGTGCTGGTGGTGGTGGTGTGTTGCCCTGCTTGTGGAATGGGTATGTTTGTGTTTCTTCATTGTTACTGAGGGAGTCGGTGTAGGTGGGATGTTGAAGAAGGTATGGTAATGTTTGTGAGATGACTGTTTTGTGTGTCTAGTTGTGTTGTGAGGCTTTG
Source organism: Coenobita brevimanus (assembly GCF_032717465.1). Lineage (NCBI taxonomy): Eukaryota > Metazoa > Arthropoda > Malacostraca > Decapoda > Coenobitidae > Coenobita > Coenobita brevimanus. Next base: position 28,929,744 of record NC_137058.1, read on the forward strand.
GATAGGGGTGTTGTGTGTTAGTGAAGACTCCTGCATTGAACTCTGTGCCTCTCAGGTCAAGAGGTTCACTAACAGAGAGGACTTTGGATTCAGGGTGTAGGTGGGATGTGGGAGTGGTATTGGTGTAGCCAGTGGTGATGCGTTTGACTTTGTATGATGTGTAAGGTGTTGTAGAGGGTGTCAGATAGGACGGGGACCCATGACGGGGGGACACACATCATCACTGCTCTGTGTGTTGATTGTTGAGTAGGCAGACCATTCCTTTTGTTGGTCAAAGTCTGTCCCTCCAATAGCCCCTGGTGCATCATGTCCAGGAGTGCACCGCGTCCTGATCTCTTGCATGTGGTCCTTGAAAGTGAGTCGAGTGTCATGTGTCACTCCAAGGATCATGTTGGAGGGTGTGTGTGGTACTGATTCTCGATTTTTTTTTTTTTTTTTTTTTTTAATCCTCATGCACATATTTTGGGGATGGGGGTGTCTGGGGTGCATACATTTCACCCCCCTCCATTGTCGACATTTATTGATATATTTCAGGATTTTTGTAATTAGTCAATATTAATTTAAACTAATGGTAATTTTCTCCCCCTCTTTCCCCCTTCCCTTCCTTTTCCTTCCTCCTTCAGTCTTTCCTTTCCTCCCTTCCTGTTACTTTGTCCCTCCCTCCTTGATTTTACCATTCCCTCATTTCCTCTACCCTCCGTCAATCTTTCCTTTCTTCTTTCCCTCCCTCCCTTCTTCCGTCCTTCATCCTTCATCCCTCTTTCCCTTTCTTCCCTCTCTTCATCCGTATCTCCCCCTCTCAGTTTTGCTTCATCCCTCTCTCTCTCCCTCCCCCCTCTCTATCTCTCGCTCCCTCGCTCACTCCTCCCGTCTCTCGATCCTTTCCTCCTTCTCTCCCTCCCTCCAGTCTTTCCTATCCGTCTTTTTCCCTCCATCTTTCCCTCCCTCTCTCCGTCCTCTTTCCTCCATCTCCCCTTCCTTTATACTTGTTTCCTCCCTTCCCTCCTCCCTTTCCATCCATGCTTCCTTTCCTACTTCATTTTCCCTCCCTGTCCTCCATTCCTTCTTCTCCCTCTTTCCATTCTCCTTCACCCATCTCCTTTCCCCTTTCACTCCCTCCCTCCCTCCCACCCCCCCTTCCATCTCTCCTTCCCTCCTTCTCTCTTACTCCATAAACTTTGGGAAGAGGTTGCAAAGGCAGATGGTATAGAGGAGGAGAAGGAGGAGGAGGGGGTGGAGGAGGAGGAAGAGGAGGAGGAGGAAGAGGAGGAGGAGGAGGAGAAACTTAAAAGAAAAGCCATTAAATGAACTGGAGAAGAAATTTAATACCCTAAGAAAAAGTTCAAGGAAGAAGAGTACAAGGAAGTGTGTGTGTGTGTGTGTGTGTGTGTGTGTGTGTGTGTGTGTGTGTGTGTGTGTGTGTGTGTGAAGGGGAACATTTTTGAAGGATGTTCCACGCTCTGCTCACAAAAGGATCTCTCTACCTCCTTCCTCCCTCTCCTTCCCATCTCCTCCTCCTCCTCCTCCTCCTCCTCCTCCTTCCTTCCTTCTTTCGTAATTCACGCTTACCATCAGTCGCCAGTTTCTTTTGATTTAGGGGAGACTTAATTCTGTTGGTCTAGGGTACGTGCAGCCTACTACGTGCAGTTTGGAAAGTCCCCCAGTGTCTTTTGGAAGCAGAGGATAAATAAATCAATAAATAGAATAAAATATATGAGAAGGACACTGCCAATTTAAAGGTGTTTGTTTTTTCTTAGTATTTTTCGTCTCCTTTTGCTTATTCTGTTTTCGTGTTGCTTCTCTTTCTAATCACTTTGTCGTGTTTCCAGCCTCTGCTCTCCTCTACTTCCTTCCTTCCTTCCTTCCTCCTCTTCCTTCCCTCCTCCTCATCCTTTCCTCCTCTTCTTCCTTCCCTCCTCCCCTCTCCTCCCTCCTTCCTTTAATTAATATTCTCCACTTCCTCTTTCTTCCCTTCTTCCTCTTGTTCTCCGTTATCAATATTTTCCACCTCTCCCCTCTTTCTCTTCCTCCTTTATTAATATTCCCCTACGTCTTCTCTCACTGTTCCTCCTTCTCTCTCTCTCTCTCTCTCTCCCCATCTGTACCTATCTATCTATCTGTATCTATATCTATATATCTATCTGTCTATATATATATATATACAGTATGTATATACAGTATGTATATGGATGAGTTATATATAGCTTTTAGTATCCCCGTCACTACTTTCCCAACTATCTGTCTCTATGTCTGTTTATCTATCTGTCTGTCTATCTATCTGTCTGTCGATCTGTCTGTCTGTCCATCCATCCGTTTATCTGTCTATATCTGTCTGTATCTATTTATCTATTTATCTGTCTGTCTGTCTGTTTATCTATATATCCAGTATGGAGGGTCAACAATCAGATCGCCTCCACGTCGCCCTGTCCCCCGCCATTTGGCTGTCCGACCCCCAGCTCACACCCTCCTCTCTCATACATCACTCCAGTCCTCCATCTCATCCTTGGTTTTCCCCTCTCTTTTCCCCCTTCTTTCCCCCTTTGCCTCGCTCACGTGCACTCTTCTAGTCAGTCTCTCATTCTCCATCCTCTCCACAGTTGAATAAAATCGTCAGGGGGATGCAAGACAAAAAAGAAAGTCCTTGGAGTGAAGGGATTGATTCTCTCTCTCTCTCTCTCTCTCTCTCTCTCTCTCTCTCACCTCCTGTAACAAAAAACACTCACACTTCTTTCCTCCTCCCATCCATCTCCTCAAACTTTCCTCCGTCTCTCCCATTCATGTATCAATATTCTCTCCCTCTCTCCTCCCCTTTCCTTACTTTTTTCTATCCCTACCTAAACTTCCTCCCTCCACAAAGGATCTCACCTCCAGACCTCGCTTCTCTCTCTCTCTCTCTCTCTCTCTCTCTCTCTCTCTCTCTCTCTCTCTCTCTCTCTCTCTCTCACCATTCCTACTTCATTTTCTTGTCTTCTCCTCTTACTTTTCTTCCTCCATCACCTTGTCTTCCCAGTTCTTTCCCTCCCTTTCCTCTTTCTCTTCCTCTCCTCCCCCTCCTCTTTGTCCTCCTCTCCCCCACATCCTCCTCCTCGTCTTCCTTTTCTTCCTTCTGGTTCTGTTCCTCTTCTTCACTCTCCTTCTTCCTCTTCCTCCTCTTCCTCTTTCTTTCTCTCCTTCTTCCTCTTCCTCGTCCTCCTCTTTCTTTCTCTCCTTCTTTCTTCTTTCTTCCATTTTCCTCCTATCCACAGTTTTCTCTCCTTCACCTCTTCCTCGTCTGTTAAGGAAGTTTCCTAATACATTTTCTTCAGCGATTTGTTTTCCATACCACTTCTTACTATCCTCGTTTGTTTTGATTATATTTTTTAAACATTAACACGAAAGACGTACAGTAAGTTGCACACAAAGGATTATTAATGAGATGTATGTAAAAATAAAATCGGTAAGAAAAAGGTGTTAGGGAGCTTCCTTAACCGTACACACACACACACACACACACACACACACACACACACACACACACACACACACACACACACACACACACACACACACCACACATTACACACACACACACACACACACACACACACACACACACACACACACACACACACACACACACACACACACACACACACACACACACACACACACCACCACCAGGTTTTTTGTAATGGAGCGCTTTTTGCGGACCTTGTTTAACTCCTGTCAGTACTACATTATTTTATACGGTTCAGGGCACCTCTTAGTGTTAAGTGGAGGGCTTATCATCCACTCACTCGATGTAGTGCTGCCTTCAGGTGAGTTTGCACTGAGTGACAAGGCAAATGGTTTCCCGCAAACTAGGACACCATTTACTAAGCTGGATGATACCCGTGTAACCAAATGACGCTTGAGGGTGTAGTGCAGTGCGTCTCAAACTTTATCACTTTATTCCCCACTTGTCGGGTTCTTAACATCCTCGTGGCACCCCTTCAGTTTTCTCTCAAGCCCCTCACAAATGGTGATGTAAAAAACTGTATTGATGCTCGCCACATATTTTAATGCTCACAGGTATCATTCGCAATGCATATATTGTTACATTGGGATGGATGACACTGTGTGCTTTCAGTCAGTCCACGCGAGGTTGAGTCACTGATAACGCACGTCTCATATCTGGGTCCACATCCAGCGAGTTTCGGCTTTCACTTTGTATGAGTAGAAGGGTGGAGACACCAGACTCTTAAATATGTTGTGGACAGTGGCAAGAGGACTCTAAGTGCCATTTCACAGAGACAGTCTGATTTGATACTTAAATTAGCCAGCCATGGCACTCCTAAAATCTTGCTCCGAGTTTCAAAACCAGTTGTCTAGTGGGTTAAGGTGCTTCAGCTGGAGGGAGACTGTAAGAGTTTCCATCTGGGGAGTGGCTGGATGAGAAGAGGAAAGAAGTGTGTGTGTGTGTGTGTGTGTGTGTGTGTGTGTGTGTGTGTGTGTGTGTGTGTGTGTGTGTTTTTAGAGAGAGAGAGAGAGATGAAACTCCGGAGTGTGATGCTGGTAACCATTGCTTTATACATCGGGAAAGAATAGCCTACCTTTGCGGCCCTACTTTCCTGATGGGGTAAAACGGGATTTGATGATGGGTGGAGGAAGTGTGTGTGTGTGTGTGTGTGTGTGTGTGTGTGTGTGTGTGTGTGTGTGTGTGTGTGTGTGTGTGTGTGTGTGTGTGTGTGTGTGTGTGTGTGTGTGTGTGTGTGTGTGTGTGTGTGTGTGTGCTTAGCTAATTGTATCTTTATAGGAATGAGTCAGGCTCGGACTGTCCCGTGTCTTAAACCATTTTTATCATATATATCCTTAAATTTATGAATAGTTTTGGCACACATTATTTCATTCGGTAGTACATTCCACTGATCAATTGCCCAATTTGGGAAACTGAATTTCCTTACGTCTTTAGCGCCTCTCTTTCTATGTAATTTTTTCCAGTGTCCTCTTGCTGATCCATTCCCATCGGTTATATACTCATTTATGTTTATTTTCTTTTTCCTTGGGATGCATTGATATTGCATAATCATGTCTCCTCTTTTCCTTCTTTCCTGTAGTGTTGGTAGATTCAGTTTTTCTAGTCTTTCTTCGTAGCTTAGATCCCTTAAGCTTGGTACCCATCTTGTACCTGCCCTTTGTACTTTTTCAGTCTTATCTATGTGTTTTTTGAGATGAGGATTCCAGACTACTGATACATATACTCCAGGATTGGTCTGATGAATGATGTTTTTATCTTTTTCAGCATGTCTTCGTTTATATGTGTGAAAGCTATTCTCATATTTGCAAGCAGTGTATACAGTACATGTTACGAACTTTCTCACTGATGTGGTCAGCCAGAGATAGTCTGTTACTGATAATCAGTCCTATGTCCATCTCTCTTTCTGATGTGTATTGGGTTGAACTTCCCGACTTATAATCCCAATCTGGTCTTCTTCCACTTTTACCAAACTTAATTAGCCTACATGACACTTGTCCACATTAAATTCCACTTGCAATTCATTGCACCATTCGTGAAGTTTATTAATTTTTCTTGTAGCTCTCTACAAGAATCGTTGTTAGCAATTTCCCTTTGTATTTTTGCATCACCCGCAAACATATTTAGACAGCATCCATTTCCAGTGTTACTGTCAGTGTCATTTATATACATGAAAAACATAATTGGTGCCAGCACTGAGCCTTGTGGAACTCTGTTGGTCACTTCCCTCCATGATGAGTAATTTCCCCTTAGTACTGTTCCCATTTCCCTTTTTCTAAGAAAATCTTGCATCCAACAGTACATATTGCCGTGGATTTCTCCTTGATGGTACAGTTTCCATGAAAGTCATTGGTACGGTACTCTGTCAAATTATTTCTTGAATTCTAAATAGATACTGTCCACCCATCCTTCTCTTTTCTATAATGTTTCTGTAACTCTATCATTGTAGCTTAATAGATTAGTAACACATGATTTTCCCTTTCTAAAACCGAACTGTCTTTCTGTTATCATACTGTGTTCTTCTACTGTAGATGGTTTACCCAAACTTTCCTTACCAGCTTGTCTAGTATCTTACAACACTGGTCAGTGATGCTGGTCGGTAGTTGAGTGGATTCTGTCAATTCCCCTTCATGAATAGAGGAACAATGTTTGCTTTTTTCCAAGTATCAGGTAGTTTACCTTGACCTAAGGATTCCGTGAATATTAAATATAATGGTCTGCTTAACTCTTCAGCACATTCGTGTAGTACCCAACCTGAAATATAGTCAGGACCATTGTATGTGTGTGTGTGTGTGTGTGTGTGTGTGTGTGTGTGTGTGTGTGTGTGTGTGTGTGTGTGTGTGTGTGTGTGTGTGTGTGTTCCCCAGATATCTCAAAGTCAAGTGGCCAGATTGTATTCAGACTTTGTGGGCAGTATCTCGGAATATATGGCTTGATGTTTTTAATAATTTTCGCGAAACTTCGATGAGTCTCCGATTGCTAAAGGATTTTGCGGGAAAAAATATTTCTTTTAGCTTACTATCATTATTTACGATTTTCTATTGTGCCCTCAACGAAGAGAACGACAGTGTAAAGGGTAACTATTAGAAATTCTCCAAAGGCCTGTTATACTCATTTACCACCAACAAAATCCTCTATGCTTCTGGCTCCTTAATGCTAGCGTGATATTTAACTTGGTAGGAGTAAACAGCAAAATCCTAAGACTTTTATTTTAGATTTTGGCGAAGCTGCGATGCTATGCCTTCGATTGCCAGAGGATTACTGATCTGTTTTTTTTTGTGTGTGTGATGGAGGGCGATACGCTTTCGTGGGCGAATGCGTAGGCTTTTATTTGTAAAAGTTATTGTGTGCTTACTGGAAATGGCGGGTTCTACTGAAGTACTGTTTTTTGAGCAAGTGATGCTGAAGAAAAATTCGGGTTCAAATTACGTACACAACAGGATATCAAAGCCTTAAGCCCGTCCACACTAGAGGTCATGCAGCGCGGTCTTTTGCACGTCATGTTGCCCAACTCGTGTTGCTGAGGCCAGTGATGCCCTTATTAATACAATGGGAAGAGCGCTCCAGTTACTGTTGAACTGCGGAAGGAGGAGGGGTAAGTACCAACACCGCAGCTGTTCAAGAGACGGTGGCGAGGAGCATTGTGACACTGTGTCGTGCCAAAAAGAAAAAGAGTAGGAAAAAGATGTTGTGTAAGCAGTGGCTGTCTCGACGTAATATCAGAGGGAAGCCAGACGGCTGCTGTGGACATCGCGGCGCGCACCGTCACCATGAAGTTCCCCTTTTCCCGATTTGCCAGAAGCGCGCGGCACAGGCCCTCCGCGGCACGAAACCTGAGTTGGGCAACATGCACAACAGAGCGCGCAACACAAGCCCAAGCATGGACGGAGCTAGTTTGGGTATGAATGGTCTTCTGTCACTCTTTGTTCTACCCCCTTGGTTCACCTGGCCATGTGTGTGTGTGTGTGTGTGTGTGTGTGTACGTAGTCATTGGGAAATCATGAATGTTTTGTAGCCATTCTATTAGTTTAATGTTTTTTTCCTTTGTCTGCAAACTAATTTACTCATTTGTATCAATCTGTATCTACATAATGCCCGCCGCCGGACCTCCCACCTCGCCACCCCCCACCCCATCACCGGGCCGCTACCACACCACCACTCCAGGAGGATACAACGGTGGGGTTAGTGACCCAGGTCAAGAGGGTCACCGGGACACTACTGTCCTGAGTCCCTGTTCCCCGCAACTGCCCCAACACCAGGTGACCGGAGAAAGTCAACTACCTTGCGGGCGGGACAACCATCGTATTGACGGCTCTTGTTACACGGCTCTTGTTACACCCTCTAGGGCAGGAGGCCCAAGACTACGGCCTAATAAAGTTTACGAGGGTAAGGCGACCCAAGGCTCCGGCCTTAGTACACCCCAGAGAGAGAGTTGGCCCAGTGCATCCCTCTCCTGCTGTTCTCCCCTACAGGAGCAACACCGCGCCGACAGTCTCTATATGTGGCGGGGAAGGAGTGGCCTTGTACGCCCTTCAGTTGCTTCTGGTCGGAAAGATCAGCTCCCGGCTACGGCCAGAGTACGTACCAGGGAAAAGAGCCCCTGCTATCGTACTGTAGCTTTTCCCTACTACGGGAGCAACACCGCGCCACCTTAACACTTTTTTCGATTTTCATCTTTCTTTCTCCAGCCGATTTTCTTCAACTCTGGAGAGAAATTTCGTACTGGAGGGGTTAGATAGAGTCACCATCAACCCCTTCACTACGAGGGGATCTCCTAAGCTGAATAAAATCGTCCGGTTACCTAGAACAAAATAACTAAGTCATTCTCTGTCTGAAGGGGTTATTGTGTCTGTCCCATCATCCCGAGAGGGTTTCTTTAAGCTCCAGGAAATCGTCTAAAGGTAGCAAAGTGTAAACATGACGTCACACTTGGTCTAGGCGCCACATATCGAATCCCGGAGGTGAACAAAGGTTTTTATATCATATAGACGTTTTATATTTTATATTTTGCAACTTTCAGAGGCATTTACTCAGCTTTAGGAGTCTTATGGATAGGCTCAATCAAACGTATCGAACCTCCCATGTTAGAAAAAATAGCTTACAGAAATGCGTCTCATACAGAAGAGGCGGAATGGACAGATCGAGTGACTAAGATATTGAATTATGTATATGACTGGTTTTGTTGTTTTTTATTATTATTATTATTATTACTATTATTATTATTATTATTATCATTATTTCAGGCAAATGTCCCAGGCTTCTAGACTGGCTGACTAGCGAATATTATTAAGTCTCCCGTGGCTCCGTGCTCCTTCCACTCAAGAGCCTGCACTTCACGCATTCCACGCACAAGATGGCGCCACCGCTGCATTCCTGCGAAGACGAGAGGTCAAGAGGACGACACTTGCTTTTTGTTTGTTTGTTTACTGTAATTGCTTAAAGTTGTGATCCCTCCAACTTGAATGCTCAGTTGTAACTATAGATAACTAGAATACGATGCTAGTCACGAAGAAGGGCTATGAAAAGATACAGAGCTCGTAGTATTGGCTGGATGAATCACTCTTTCGTGATAATCAAAGACGGTGAATAAAACCCACACTTGTAGACGAAGAATATAATTACCAAACAGTTTCGGTGGACACTGCCACCATCTTCAGTGGTCAAGATAGTGAGAGGGAGTGACATACTGATTATATAAGGGTTCCTTTTTATGCCTGTGTGTGTGTGAAAGGGTGGGGTAAAGGTGAGGTGGGGTGGGGTAGATTGTAAGCGGGGATTAACCCAAGGGGGATTTTTGGGGGGACATTACCGGACAGGTCAGATGTAATTCCTATCTGACCTTACCTGTGTCGTAGCAGGAAGAGACAGTCTCTTCCTGCTACGACACAGGTAAGGTCAGATAGGAATTACACCTGACCTGTCCGGTAATGTCCCCCCCAAAATCCCCCTTGGGTTAATCCCCGCTTACAATCTACCCCACCCCACCTCACCTTTACCCCACCCTTCCACACACACACAGGCATAAAAAGGAACCCTTGTATAATCAGTATGTCACTCCCTCTCACTATCTTTACCACTGAAGATGGTGGCAGTGTCCACCGAAACTGTTTGGTAATTATAGTCTTCGTCTACACGTGTTGGTTTTATTCACCGGCTCGTAGTATTTTTTTCTTTTAACTAAGATACATGAAATAAGCTGCAAAAATACGAGCTTACTTAATGTAAATGAATTATAGTACGTTCAGGATGGAGGGAAGGCATTTTGTATTTTGTTTGTGATGTTATAGTGCAGTGGTTCCCAACCTTTTTGGTCCTGTGGCCCCCCGAGAAAATTATGAGAAGCTCCATGGCCCCTATATAACTCAGATCGTATATTTATATATTTTTAATATTTGATATTGTGCAGAAAACGGTAATTACCCCAATATACTTAAGGCTAAACCAGGACAGTAAGGTATATTTCATACTTGATTTCTGTCAGGTTTTACCCAGACCAAATAACTTATATCTTATATTACCAATAAGGCCCATGGCCCCCCAGTCAATGTCCCATGGCCCCCCAGTCAATGTCCCATGGCCCCCTTGGGGGCCATGGCTCCCAGGTTGGGAACCGCTGTTATAGTGTCTCTCAGGATCCTAGGATCCTGTCTCGGCTGAACCAAATTGTCTGGCGTCAGCTGGAACATGATGCTAGAGTTATGTCGGTCGTGAGGGGGTTAATGGTGACGGTATTGACACTGTCAGGCTCCTATGACTCACTGAGTCGAATAAAATCGTCTGAGTCAGCTGAAATGGGGTACTAGAGTTGTCCCGAGCACCAGAGGGTTAAGATTCTTATCCCTCTGGTGCTTGGGACAACTCTAGTATTCCATTCCAGCTGACAGATGATTTTGTTCGGCTGAGTGAGTCATAGGAGCCTGACAGTTACTACACTGTCACCATTAACCCCCACATGACCGGCATAACTCTGGTATATCATGTTCCAGCTGACGCCAGACAATTTGGGTCTGGGGCCTGGGGGGCACTAATTGAAAATATCCAAAAAATATTAAAGGGGGGGCTATATCAATTTTGCCATAGGAGGTATACCAAAATTGGACTTTTTAATAAAACCCCCTCCTCTCTCACTCCCTGTGTTTTGTATATGTCCCTCTCTGGCTGCCTGTGGTGTGTCTGTCCCACCCTCTGTGTGTGTGTGTGGTGTGTACTGTGTGAAGGTGGCTGTGTACGTGTCTTGTGTGTGTGTGGTGTGTACTGTGTGAAGGTGGCTGTGTACGTGTCTTGTGTGTGTGTGGTGTGTACTGTGTGAAGGTGGCTGTGTACGTGTCTTGTGTGTGTGTGTGTGTGGTGTGTACTGTGTGAAGGTGGCTGTGTACGTGTCTTGTGTGTGTGTGTGTGTGGTGTGTACTGTGTGAAGGTGGCTGTGTACGTGGCTTGTGTGTGTATGTATGTGGTAGTGTGTGTGTGTGTGTGCGCGCGTCTTGATGTGTGTATGTATGTAGTAGTGTGTGTGTGTGTGCGCGCGTTTTGATGTGTGTATGTATGTAGTAGTGTGTGTAAGTGTCTTGGTGTGTGTGAGCTGAAATGTAAGTATGGGGGCCTTGTGGTTTTAAGGAAAGCCTGCTACGCAAACTTCCCTCAGCCACATTTTAAAGAAACCTCTATCACACCGGGACTTGAACCCGGGTCCTCCTGATCAGCAGGCCAGCACCATCCTGACCATGCTACCGCGGCCCCACAAGAATAGCGGCTAAAACTTCTACTGTATTTTATTTCTTTACGTTACAAAAAATGGGAAATTGGACAACATGCATAGACTAAACTAAATTTTCATGTACCTATTAATGTCGCTTTAGGTGGAGATATCTCGAAATTTCCTGAGCTACTTGGAATACCTAAGCCTGCAGTTTAATGCTAATCATGAACAAGTGCTATGGAAAGAATATAGAGCAGTTGCTACTTCTATAAAGGGAGAAAGTAAAAACTGCAACTTAGACTGCTAGCGAACGGCAGGACTTAAACGATTAACCATATATTACATAAACTTAACACACTGAGTGACACAGAAACTAAACATATGATACAAATTCTTTAATGAAACTTATAATGAGAGTACAAATGACAAAATATACACTGCACAGGAAGACAGTACAGTACTCAGTGGTCATACTCTGAGAATGAAAGCCTATCTGTTGTACTGATTTATAAACGGAAGAGATGAATCGCTAAATTTGATCCACAGTAAAATAATAATAATAATAATAATAATAATGAATACATAAAACAATAAAGACAAACCATATGGACTACATGTCCACCCTAAACTGACAAAAACCTGGCATCTCTCCACCTTGAATGCTGAGCTGTTTCTAGAGATAAAGACTAGATTATCATGCAAATCACAATGAAGATCTATGGGGAGGATGCAAAACCATAATACTGTCTTATTCTGCCACTTAGATACAGGAACTAAGCAGCAGAAGGACTAAAATTTGTCAAAGTGAGCCAACTACAATGACACAGAGGAAGTCTGAGATTATATAATGTGTAATCATGAACTGATTGCATCATTCTGTAAAGATTACAAAAGGAAAAGCTATCAAATCTGAAAGTGTAAGTACTATACAAGATATGATTAACCTTGTACATCCATATTCTGAGATATGCTTCCTATATCATAGCCTACACACAAATTCATCCCCCTCAACAGTAATGGTATATTCCTGCTGTCTCCTGACTTCCAATCAACTTATGAAACCTCTCTCCTAATTACAGTACAGTAATATGTTAATGAAGGCTGCTAGTAATTACCTTCAGTATGATAATTGTGTGGGTAAAGTTGAAAGTTGGAATACAAATGTGGGCGATTGTGTGTGTGTATGCGCCAACGCAAGATCGTGCTAGAAGAGTGAGAGAAGAGTTCTGGACAAATGTGGAAGTGTGCATGGAAAAGTTTGGAAGGAATGAGAGAGTGTTTTTGATTGGTGATAAGAACGGTAAAGTTGGGAATGTGAAAGTGGATGGAATAGTTGGTGAGTGGGGTGTGCCTGCTGAGATAGATGAGAATGGGAGTGCGTTAGTGGACATTTGTGCTGGGAGGGGGTTGGTGATAGCCAATATCCTCTTCAGGCATAAAATGATTCACAGGTATACATGGCGAGTGATGAGAAGGGTGGGTCGTGAAATGAATGAAAGGAAGGCAATGATTGATTATGTGTGTGTGGATGAAAGGATGCGAAGATGTGTAATGGATGCAAGAGTGTATAGAGGTTGGGGGAGTGGACTTTCTGACCACTACTTGGTCGTGGCCAGAATTAGAATGCAAGTAAGATGGAGGAATAGAAGAAGGGAAAGACGAGAGGAAGGAGTAGTTGCAAGGAGAGTGGAAAGGTTACAAGAGGATGAGAAAAAGGCAGAGTATAAGAGAGAAGTGGAGGAACGATTGGGCAAATATGAATTGGAGCAGATGGGAGACGTGGAAGGTGTGTGTAGAATATTTACAGAAGAAGTATGTGCAGCATGTGATGTGGTGTGTGGAAGGAAGAGAAGACGGAGGGGGGTGCAAGGAACAGCGTGGTGGACTGAAGAGGTGAAACAGGCTGTGGCACAAAAGAAAGCTTACAATGAATGGATGAGAAATAGGGGCGTGGAAGAGGTTGAGAGGCGGAAGAGAGAGTTATATGTAGAAAGGAAGAGAGAGGTGAAAAGATTAGTAAGAAAGAGTAAGAAGAGAGTGGATGAGGAATTTGGAAGAAATTTGAGTGTAAAGTGGAGGGACTGTAAGAAAATGTTCTGGATAGAGGTGAAAAGAGTAAGACAGGGTGGAAGTGAAGTTAGCAGGGGAGTGAAAGATAAAAATGGTAGATTACTAGTGGAGAAGGGAGAAAAAGTGAGCAGATGGAGAGAACACTTTAAGGAATTGTTGAACATACAGGATGGAAGTAATGCGAGTATAAGTGGCTGGGGAATGGCTGGGAGAAGGAGGGAGGTGAGAAGACAGGAAGAAATCAGTAGGATAGAAGTTGTGGAAGCAAAGAAGAAAGTTAAATCAGGGAAAGCCCCAGGAATTGATGGAGTGTGTGGTGAAATGCTGAAGCATGGGGGAGAGATAGTAGTAGAATGGATGTGGAAGATGTGCTGAGTGGCCTGGGAGGAAGGTAGAGTCCCGGAGGATTGGAAGTCAGGAATAATTATTCCCTTGTACAAAGGAAAAGGGGAAAAAGCAGTGTGTGGTCACCATAGGGGCATTTGTCTTCTTAGTATAATAGGAAAAGTGTATGGTAGGATACTTATTGACAGAGTTAGAGAAAGAACAGAGAAATTAGTTGGAGAAGAACAGGGAGGCTTTAGGAAGGGAAGAGGTTGTGTAGATCAGATATTCATTCTCAGATCTTTAGTGGAAAAGTTTCTAGAGAAGGGAAAGAAGTTGTATGCGGCATTCATGGATTTGGAGAAAGCATATGACAGGGTGGATAGACAAGGATTGTGGAAAGTGTTAAGAATATATGGAGTAGATGGAAAGTTGTTGAATGCTGTGAAGAGTATGTACCATGGTGTGAAGGCTGCAGTGCGTGTGGATGGTGAACTAAGTAAATTTTTCTCTTTGAAGGTTGGGTTGAAACAGGGATGTGTCATGTCTCCATGGTTGTTCAATCTGTACATGGATGGGGTAATAAAAGAGGTACAAGGTAGGGTAGTGGATGTTGGTGTGGCCATGGTGAGAGAGGATAGTGTTTGGAAACTCCCTGTACTGTTGTTTGCAGATGATACTGTGTTGTTGAGTGAAGACGAAGGGGAGCTGCAAGGCTTGGTTGAGTTTGAGAGAGTGTGTAAGAAACGGAATCTAAAGGTGAATGTAGGGAAGAGTAAAGTGATGGTCTTTGAGAGAGGTGAAGTCAGTGAATGTACAGCGAGGTTGGATGGTGAGGAATTGGAAAATGTGAGTACGTTTAAGTACTTGGGTAGTGTGATGAGTAAGGATGGAGGTTTGGAGGGTGAAGTGCTTGAAAGGGTACAGCAGGGAAGAAAGGTTGCTGGTTCCTTGAAAGCAGTGATAAGAAACAGGGAAGTGAGCATGGAAGTGAAAAAGTCACTACATGACAGTATTGTGATACCAACTCTAACGTATACAAGTGAAGCTTGGACGTTGTTGGAAGGACACAAGTCAAGAGTGAGAGCAGTGGAAATGAGTTATTTAAGAGGAGCCTGTGGAGTCACATGGAGAGACAGGCTGACGAATGAGGATATAAAGGAGCGTTGTGGTGTTGATGTGGATGTGATAGGAAGCGTTATGAGGAACACACTGAGGTGGTTTGGCCATGTGGAGAGGATGGAGGGTGAAAGACTGACGAAGAGAGTGTACAGTATGTGAGTGAGGTGGAGGGGGAAAGAGGGAGGGGGAGGCCGAGGATGAGATGGAGGGATGGGGTGGAGAGGTATATGAGAGAGGGGTGTGTGAGCTGGGAGCAGGGGAGTGAAATGGCGGGGGACAGGGCGACTTGGAGGCGATTTGTTTGTGGCCACCCCAAACGGGATTGAGGCGTCTGGCAATAGATAGATAGATAGATGATAATTCTTATTTAAAGGTAGAAGAAATGGTTAATGAAGGATGTAAGGTATGCAGTCCTTCCAGTTCAATATACTATATCTCCAATCAGGCTTTATCCAGTGTCTCTCCTACACATGTTAATACCTTCAGTCTTCACTAGTTTAACTCACAGAGCAGGGATTTTTTTTTTCCCCCCATCTCATGATTATATTTAGCTTTGTACAGACTTCTGGAAGTGTAGGGGTTAGGCACAGCCTCACTGAACTCCTGCAATAGCAGAGACTTTGCATAAGTTGAATAAAATTGCCTTCTGGCACTATGAATAAACTGAAAAGGGCATCACCGGGATTGCAAGAGTTAAAGGGACTCGCGGAGTTTATATCCCCGATGTAAACAAACTACCCATTAGTTTTTACACACATCCCCTCATTTTTTTCAGCCAATTGACCTACTATGCCTGCCCATGTACAGGATCACACTCGACCTTAAAACCTAAACAGATGGTGTGAATATCAGGGGATTTAAGTAGCACTGCTTACTCCAGTTTAAAGGGACATCTTGGTCACCTGGAGATACACACCGCCGTATATCATCCTTATAGCTAATAATTACAACTTACATCAGCCGACTACACCTCTCGATAATGACAGCAAACACTGATAAACACATGGGCATAAGAATTACCATAATAAGAAGTAGACTAACACCGTAAAGAATAAAATCTTCACTCATCTCCTGCATCTCTCAACGTTGCTCCCATAATGCACCAGTGACGTCACACTTCAAATTAAACATTTACTTATTAAATTTTAAGAAGAAAATTTCGTGAATATATTATCAGTCTTTTAAACATTAATTTTCGTGCAAACTGAATAGAGAGGTAAGTAAAGTGTTTCTTGTTAAATTAAAGATAACCCCATGAATCAGTGACATCATCATCTCTCTCTCTCAAATTCCATACAGAGTACCACAGTAGGATCACTATTTACTGTCCTGCCAATATATCTCTACAGTTTTACAAGGGGATTTAAAAATAAACGGCCTGGTGGTGGTGGCAGGGGATAAAATTTTGCAATACCAGTCTCTAATCTGCTGCCATTCCCAACAGAACCTGAGCATAATAGACGAGAAATTAGCCCAGGTTGATGCAGCAATTCTTAACTCAAAATTGCCCCAAGAACAACTTTCTGAAGTTTGTCAAACATTTCATGGAACACCCTGTATGGGAAATTTGGATAAAATATTGGTGAAAGAGAGAGAGATTGTCCAGGTGCTTGAGGGTGCGAAAGTGGATGTATGTGGAATAACTGAAACAAAATGGTGAGGAGAAAGTGTGAGAGAATGGGAGTATGGATGGGGTATATGTGCAGGAGTAGGTGAGAATGAGAGGGCAAAGGAAGGAGTATGTATAGTTGTGAGTAAAAGATGGAAAAGGAGCATAAGACAGTATGGATCAGTTGGGTCAAGGATTGTGTGGGTAAAGTTGAAAGTTGGAATACAAATGTGGGCGATTGTGTGTGTGTATGCGCCAACGCAAGATCGTGCTAGAAGAGTGAGAGAAGAGTTCTGGACAAATGTGGAAGTGTGCATGGAAAAGTTTGGAAGGAATGAGAGAGTGTTTTTGATTGGTGATATGAATGGTAAAGTTGGGAATGTGAAGATGGATGGAATAGTTGGTGAGTGGGGTGTGCCTGCTGAGATAGATGAGAATGGGAGTGCGTTAGTGGACATTTGTGCTGGGAGGGGGTTGGTGATAGCCAATACCCTCTTCAGGCATAAAATGATCCACAGGTATACATGGCGAGTGATGAGAAGGGTGGGTGGTGAACTGAATGAAAGGAAGGCAATGATTGATTATGTGTGTGTGGATGAAAGGATGCGAAGATGTGTAAAGGATGCAAGAGTGTATAGAGGTTGGGGGAGTGGACTTTCTGACCACTACTTGGTGGTGGCCAGAATTAGGATTCAAGTAAGATGGAGGAACAGAAGAAGGGAAAGACGAGAGGAAGGAGTAGTTGCAAGGAGAGTGGAAAGGTTACAAGAGGATGAGAAAAAGGCAGAGTATAAGAGAGGAGTAGAGGAACGATTGGGCAAATATGAATTGGAGCAGTTGGGAGACGTGGAAGGTGTGTGTAGGATATTTACAGAAGAAATATGTGCAGCATGTGAGGTGGTGTGTGGAAGGAAGAGAAGACGGAGGGGGGTGCAAGGAACAGCGTGGTGGACTGAAGAGGTGAAACAGGCTGTGGCACAAAAGAAGAAAGCATACAATGAATGAATGAGAAATAGGGGCGTGGAAGAAGTTGAGAGGCGGAAGAGAGAGTTATATGTGGAAAGAAAGAGAGAGGTGAAAAGATTAGTAAGAGAGAGTAAGAAGAGAGTGGAGGAGGAATTTGGAAGGAATTTGAGTGTAAAGTGGAGGGACTGTAAGAAAATGTTCTGGAGAGAAGTGAAAAGAGTAAGACAGGGTGGAAGTGAAGTTAGCAGGGGAGTGAAAGATAAAAATGGTAGATTACTAGTGGAGAAGGGAGAAAAAGTGAGCAGATGGAGAGAACACTTTAAGGAATTGTTGAACGTAGAGGATGGAAGTAATGCGAGTATAAGTGGCTGGAGAATGGCTGGGAGAAGGAGGGAGTTGAGAAGACAGGAAGAAATCAGTAGGATAGAAGTTGTGGAAGCAATGAAGAAAGTTAAATCGGGGAAAGCCCCAGGAATTGATGGAGTGTGTGGTGAAATGCAGAAGCATGGGGGAGAGATAGTAGTAGAATGGATGTGGAAGATGTGCAGATTGGCCTGGGAGGAAGGTAGAGTCCCGGAGGATTGGAAGTCAAGTATAATTATTCCCTTGTACAAAGGAAAAGGGGAAAAAGAAGTGTGTGGTAATCATAGTGGCATTTGTCTTCTTAGTATAATAGGAAAAGTGTATGGTAGGATACTTATAGACAGAGTTAGAGAAAGAACAGAGAAATTAGTTGGAGAAGAACAGGGAGGCTTTAGGAAGGGAAGAGGTTGTGTAGATCAGATATTCATTCTTAGATCTTTAGTGGAAAAGTTTCTAGAGAAGGGAAAGAAGTTGTATGCGGCTTTCATGGATTTGGAGAAAGCATATGACAGGGTGGATAGACAAGGATTGTGGAAAGTGTTAAGAATATATGGAGTAGATGGGAAGTTGTTGAATGCTGTGAAGAGTATGTACGATGGTGCGAAGGATGCAGTGCGTGTGGATGGTGAACTAAGTGAATTTTTCTCTTTGAAAGTTGGTTTGAAACAGGGATGTGTCATGTCTCCATGGTTGTTCAATCTGTACATGGATGGGGTAATAAAAGAGATACAAGGTAGGAATAGTGGATGTTGGAGTGGCCCTGGTGAGAGAGGATAGTGTTTGGAAACTCCCTGTACTGTTGTTTGCAGATGATACTGTGTTGTTGAGTGAAGACGAAGGGGAGCTGCAAGGCTTGGTGGATGAGTTTGGGAGAGTGTGTAAGAAACGGAATCTAAAGGTGAATGTAGGGAAGAGTAAAGTGATGGTCTTTGAGAGAGGTGAAGTCAGTGAATGTACAGCGAGGTTGGATGGTGAGGAATTGGAAAATGTGAGTACGTTTAAGTACTTGGGTAGTGTGATGAGTAAGGATGGAGGTTTGGAGGGTGAAGTGCTTGAAAGGGTACAGCAGGGAAGAAAGGTTGCTGGTTCTTTGAAAGCAGTGATAAGAAACAGGGAAGTGAGCATGGAAGTGAAAAAGTTACTACATGAGAGTATTGTGATACCAACTCTAACGTATGCAAGTGAAGCTTGGACGTTGTTGGAAGGACACAAGTCAAGAGTGAGAGCAGTGGAAATGAGTTATTTAAGAGGAGCTTGTGGAGTCACATGGAGAGACAGGCTGACGAATGAGGATATAAAGGAGCGTTGTGGTGTGGATGTGGGTGTGATAGGAAGCGTTAGGAGAACACACTGAGGTGGTTTGGCCATGTGGAGAGGATGGAGGGTGAAAGACTGACGAAGAGAATGTATGTGAGTGAGGTGGAGGGGGGAAGAGGGAGGGGGAGGCCGAGGATGAGATGGAGGGATGGGGTGGACCCGGTGGAGAGGTATATGAGAGAGGGGGGTGGGAGTTGGGAGCAGGGCAGTGAAATGGCGGGGGACAGGGCGACTTGGAGGCGATTTGTTTGTGGCCACCCCAAACAGGATTGAGGCGTCTGGCAATAGATAGAGATAGACAGAAGATTAAATAACTAAAGCTAACACTGATTTGAACTAATACACATCTGGTCCACAGGTCGTGCTGGAGTCTGCTGCCTTGACCCTGCTTCCTTGCCACACTGGTCATACCCTGCTGAAGTTTGGTCTGCCCTGCCGTGAGAAGCCTGACGGTGGTGTGGTGTCTTCCCCTACTCTGAGATGCCTGGTGGTGTGGTGGTGGTGGCGGCGGCGGCGGCAGCAGGGTGTCGTGTCTTCCCCAGCCGTGAGATTACTTGCTGCTGCTGCTGGTGATCTGCCCTGACCTGCCGAGAGAAGCCTGGTGGTGATGGTGTGATCTGCCTTGCAAGTCCAGGATGTTCTGTGGACAAATGCTACATTTGAATGCATATTTTATATTGCTGTCTCTGTTAATGTATTTTGCACTGAAGTATTAATAATGAAAACTTAAATTTTCTGTCTTGTTTCATTACCTTTTTAACTGTGGCTTTGACTTAATATGGGTGATAAGTATATTGCGCTCTGCAGTCTTGTGTGTTGTGGGGACGGCTTTTGTGATGAGCTAAGACATTCTGATCGCTTCACCAAATTACTGCTCAGCCGTGTGATCAGTGGACATAAAAGATTATACAATACAATGATATACAGCTAAGCATAAAAAAGGTTATGGGAATTCTCCACCATGCAATCAATGGACCTAAATTAAAGCCTATATTATAAAGCTAAGCCTGAAGAGGGTTGTGGGAAGTAGATAATGATGCAGGGTAGACACTGGTAATGTTCACTGAACCGTGCCCGCAACACACAAGAACTGGGTGGCGTAATATATGGACCACCTTGTATAATGAGAGACCGTAAGTGTGTGCTGACCCACAAACTTGCCATCAATGCCCCGTCATAACTATTACTGTGTCTTGTAGGAAGCACAAAGAAAACAGGCCACAGAATACCTCCTTGTCTCTTGTTCCTCCTACACAAACATACACGCCTTTCCCTTTAACTTGGCACAGAGTTTTATTTAAAGCATACCAGAATGTCAGGCAGATCAGCAGCAGAAGTAGACAATACTACAGTCCTACATTCTTTCCACAGCACTCATTCGTGACTGCCATCATATTCTAGTGATAACTATCGCTACTACTCGGCAAACCGTATGGAAACTATAAGCTATCTGTCTATCCATCTATCTATAGCCAGACGACTTAATCCCGTAAGAGGTGGCCACAAACAAGTCGCCTCTATGCCACCCTGTCCCCCGTCATTATGCATCACTCCCCCTAATTCACACCCTCTCTCATATACATCCCAACTCCATCCTCCACTTATAAGTAATACATTAAAACAACCGTGAATTACTGCCGCACAAGCTGAGCCGTAATCATATCCAACACAAACACGAAGGAGCTTTAAAGAACAGAAAACAATACCTTGATAGCAGAAGACACTAAGACCACAAGTACTGACAGCCTACACCAAGAAACATAACTAATTTCAGTCAGAGACCAAGTGAATATGACAGGCCCACAGTTCATCACTTCAGCTCAAGATCCGTCCCACCTTTGTAACCTTATGTTGCATCATCCTCTCCACAAACAAAATCGAACAACCGCCCAACACTACACAGAGTATCTTTGCAACATATCCCCTCCTCCACCCGACTCTACACTTCCCAGACACATTCACAAACTCATAAACACCCCAGCCAGCCAAAACTTTCTGCCAAACACATACATAAACACACAGACACCCCAGCCAGCCAAAACTTTCTATACCAAACACATACATAAACACACAGACACCCCAGCCAGCCAAAACTTTCTATACAAACACACAGACACCCCAGCCAGCCAAAACTTTCTATACCAAACCCATACATAAACACACAAACACCCCAGCCAACCAAAACTTTTTATACCAAACACATACATAAACACACAGACACCCTAGCCAGCCAAAACTTTCTACCAAACAGCATCCTTCATGTGCCACCACCAGACATACACCCTTCAGACACTACCGAACCCAGAGACACGAGTACACCAACCTTGCCTGCTACAATACTAACACAAAATATAACACACATACAATCCCTCGTGCTCATACTGTAAAGTGGCACCCCCACACCACAGCACCCCCACTCACTTCCTGCACCACACCACCACAACACAGACGATCCTTCAATATAACACAGGGTTCACATCCGGAGGAGCTTAAGATGTAACAAGAACAACAACAACAACTCAGGCCAACTTAAAGTGAAACGAGTATAGTTACGAAAGGAAAATTATTTCAAGTTATTTTGTAAGCGTTTCGGGTTGGTGGAGAAAAGAGAGAAATTGAGGAGATGGAAGGAGCACTTTGAGGATTTGTTGAATGTAGAGAGTGAGAGCAGTGTGAGTATAAGTGGTTGGGGAATGGCTGGAAGAAGAAGAGATGAGAGGAGGGAGGAAGAGATCAGTAGGTCGGAAGTAGTGGAAGCGATGAAGAAGATTAAGCTGGGAAAGGCCCCAGGAATTGATGGAGTGTGTGGTGAAATGCTTAGGTATGGGGGTGAGATTGTTGTGGAGTGGATATGGAAGTTGTGTAGATTGGCTTGGGAAGAGGGAAGGGTTCCAGAGGACTGGAAATCAGGTATAATTGTTCCTCTGTACAAAGGAAAAGGGGAGAGAGAAGTATGTGGTAACCATAGGGGTATTTGCCTTCTTAGTGTGACTGGTAAAATATATGGTAGAATACTCATTGATAGGGTTAGGCATATGACAGAGGAGCTAGTTGGAGAAGAACAAGGGGGATTTAGGAAGGGAAAAGGGTGTGTAGATCAGATATTTGTTCTAAGATGTTTAGTGGAGAAGTATCTAGAGAAGGGAAGGAAAGTGTACGCTGCCTTCATGGACTTGGAGAAAGCTTATGACAGAATAGATAGGAAAGGTATGTGGAAGGTATTAAGAATATATGGAGTGGAGGGGAAATTGTTGAGTGCTGTGAAGAGTATGTACGAGGGAGCTAGGGCTACGGTGCGAGTGGATGGTGAGCTGAGTGAGTTCTTTGATCTCAATGTGGGACTGAAACAGGGGTGCGTAATGTCTCCATGGCTGTTTAATATATATATGGATGGGGTCGTAAAGGAGGTACAAGGTAGGGCAGTGGATGTGGGGGTGGCCCTAATGAATGAGGGTGAGTTTTGGAAGCTTCCGGTGTTGCTATTTGCTGATGATACAGTATTGTTGAGTGAAGATGAATGGGAGTTGCAAGGTTTGGTGAATGAATTTGGGACAGTGTGTAGGAGGAGGAAGCTGAAAGTTAATGTAAACAAAAGTAAAGTTATGGTGTTTGAGAGGAATGAAGTCACAGAGTGTGCAGTGAGGTTGGATGGTGAGGATATGGAGAATGTGAGTGCATTCAAGTACTTGGGTAGTGTGATGAGTAAGGATGGAACTTTGGGGGATGAAGTACGTGAAAGGGTACAGCAGGGAAGGAAGGTTGTTGGCACACTGAAAGCAGTGATGAGAAATAGGGAGGTGAGTATGGAAGTTAAGAAGTCACTGCATGATGGTGTTGTGATCCCTACCCTGACGTATGGAAGCGAGGCGTGGACCTTGCAAGAGGGGAACAAGTCAAGAGTGAGAGCAGTGGAAATGAGTTACTTGAGAGGAGCATGTGGAGTGACATGGAGGGACAGGTTGACGAATGAAGAAGTGAAGGA
Organism: Coenobita brevimanus; assembly: GCF_032717465.1. Lineage (NCBI taxonomy): Eukaryota > Metazoa > Arthropoda > Malacostraca > Decapoda > Coenobitidae > Coenobita > Coenobita brevimanus. Next base: position 28,952,686 of record NC_137058.1, read on the forward strand.
ACGTTGTGGGGTAGATGTGGATGTGGTTGAAAAGATTAGGAGAAATACACTGAGGTGGTTTGGACATGTGGAGAGGATGGAGAATGAAAGACTGACTAAGAGGGTGTATGTAGGTGAGGTGGAGGGAGGGAGAGGGAGGGGTAGACCGAGGATGAGGTGGAGGGATGGAGTTGAGAGGTATATGAGGGAGGGGGGGGTGAGTTGGGGGGAGGGGAGTCAAATGGTGGGTGACAGAGTGACTTGGAGGCGTTTTGTCTGCGGCCACCCTTTGCGGGATTAGGGCGTCGGGCTATAGATAGATAGAATAGATAGTTTCGGGTACACAAAGTTACAAGGCCACAGGGAACGAACTGCATACCGAGGGTGTAATACTACGGCGGCTTAGGGGGCTTTATACCACCTTTTCTTCAGTGATTTATTGTTCAAGCGAGCGAGCGTAGAGAGCAAGCGATCGAGAACACTATATGACATGGTATAATAGGGTGGCAGAGAACAGCGCCAAGACTGTGTTGTCTAGGAAACTGTTAAAGCAACAACGGATCTATGGACAGCATTAGAAACCTAGTAAAAAAATAACAGGAGTTACTTGAGGGACTTTTCTCAAAATTTGCCGCGCCAGTGCTGATAAAATGAAAATAAAAGTACCAAACTGAGCACCAGAACCGAGTTATTCTAGAAGTTAAAAGCTACTGCAGATCTGTTCAGACAGCTGGAAAGCTTATGAAGAAGCAATTGGTACTACTTAAGTTAAATAGACTTAGCTTTTAACATCAAGCAAGATTGGACGGATGGATGGATGGATGGACGGACGGATGGATGGATGGATGTGGAATCGTGGATGCTTGGACCGATGGTAGAGTTCCTGCTTTTTCGTCCTTCCACCTGCCGACAAAAACAATCATCAATATCATCATCATCGTCATCATCATAGCTGTCGTCGTCATAATCATCATCATCATTATATACACGGTCATTCTCATTATCATTACCATTCTCATCATCATCATCATTATCATATTATCATCATCACCTACCTATCTATCTACTGTATTTATCTATATCTGTTTATCTATAGCCAGACGCCTTAATCCCATAAGGGGTGACCACAAGCAAATCGCCTCCATGATGTACTGTCCTCTACCATTTAGCTCAAGTATCGCACTCATATGTTTCTACTCTTTCCCTCCATCTCATCGTCGGTCTCCCCCTCCCCCTCTATCCTTCCAGCTAACTCATGTGCACTCTTCTAGTCATTTTCTTATTCGTCATCCTCTCCACATGGCCAAACCACCTCGAAGTGTTTCTTTTAACGCTTTCAGTCTCATCCACATCAGCATCACAACGCTCCTTCATCTGCCCATTTGTCTGTCTGTCTATCTATGAAACTCCACATGCTCCTCTCAAGTAGCTCATTTCCACCGCTCTCACTCTTGACTTGTGTCCATTCAACAAGATCCAAGCTTCACTTCCATACTTTAAAGTGGGAATCACAGCATGCAGTGCCCTTTTTTTCCATACTTTCATCCTCAGTTCCCTCTTCCTAATCACTGTTTCAGAGAACAAGCAACCCTCCTTCCCTGACGTATCATTTCAGTCACTTCATCCTCTAATCTTCCATCCTTATTCATCACATTACATAAATACTTAAATGCACTCATATTCTTCCATTTCCTGACTATGGGGTTTTGTGGTGTGGGGTTTTGTGGTGTGGTGTGGTGTGGTATGGTATGGTATGGCGTATCGTGGTGCTGTGCGGCTTCACTGTCCCTAAAATCTAGAGGAATGTAGAACCTCGTTCGAAAATCATTAGTGAGAAGCAGATGGACATGGCCGCTCTTTGATGTGCCCTGATAAAACGTAAACAAAACGTGTGTTGCATCCTCACAACTAAACCAATATAAATAAGGATAATTATTCCATTTAAATAATTCACGGTCCAGAGAAAGACCAAAACTGAGCTACTATTTCGGACACACATCCATCCCTTTCCTTGCGATAAATAAAGAGACAGTGAACAATGATTTTTGAAACCCATTGAGTGACCTAAGGAATCCAGTATGTTTTTTCAGAATATAGTGTAAATGTTTAGTATTTGTATGGCCAAGAAGAGCAATGTCCCTGACCTCATTTGCACTCTTATGATATAAATAGTTCGAGTGTGAGGGAAATGCTGTACACACGCACGCACGCACGCAAATACACACAAGCATGCGCGGACACACACACACACACACACACACACACACACACACACACACACACATTCTCTCTCTCTCTCTCTCTCTCTCTCTCTCTCTCCTACACACAGTCACCAACTACATTTGAAGAGAAACGAAAAACAAGAGGTGACTCAGCCATAGACGTGAAGATCGTCGCCGTCACCATCATCATCGTCATCACCATCATCATCGTTGTCGTAGTCATCATCATCATCATCATCATCGTCATCATCATCATCATCATCGCCAGGAGCAACAGCGTCAAGCACAGCAATCATCACAACCCTGTTAAAGAGTTACTACATAAGTTCCATCACCGTCATCATCATCATCATTATTATCCCAACTGCTTCATCATCATTACAATCACCATAATCTCTGTCCAGTTAGTTGGTTCAGGAGTTTCAACATCACTATCATCAGCAGCATCACTATCATCATTATCAATATCATCTCCGACAACCCTATTATCATCATCATCAGCCTGTGACACACCGCTGCAGGATAAGGACCCCTGTTCAATCTAACTTGGCGTAAAATTGCAATCTCTTTCTTAAATTTTGTGTTGTGACAAGGGGTTAACACTAGATTGATGCTAGTCACGAAGAAGGGACGTGGAAATGATGCAGAGCTGTATATTTGTCCAAATTTACCACTGCACTACGGGAAATCAGCTGCAAAAAAACGACGATCTCGGCCTAGGCAAATGAAGGAACAACACCATAATATACTTTGTGTGTGTGTGTGTGTGTGTGTGTGTGTGTGTGTGTGTGTGTGTGTGCGTGCGTGAGTTCGTGCATGCGTGCGTGTGCGTGTGTGCGCGCGCGTGTGCGAGTGTGCATGTGTGTGTGTGTGTGTGTGTGTGTGTGTGTGTGTGTGTGTGTGTGTGTGTGTGTGTGTGTGTGTGTGTGTGTGTGTGTGTGTGTGCATGCGCTTCAGGACAAAATAATTTACATACAATAATTATTTCCATCACATTGTCCCTTTCATATCTGAATCGCACTTATCAGTATACATTCAGGTCCCAAACTGTACTGTTGGGTGGACATGGACAAGGAGGCAGGCAAGCCTAGTCCACCAGTCTGATCGGCACGAGAATCTACAGGATGACACTCACACTGCTATTTCACTGGTCTGAGACACCAAGATTGAGGCGGTACAATGCCTCCATCTCCCTCACACCAACAGCCCCCTTGTCTCATCAGAATTATTTCTAGTAGCCTCATACGTAATGTTTCTTTGGGCCATGATACTTCCTGGCTGTCAGTGCGATATCCTTGTGTCCTAATGTAGTCACCTTAATGGCTAAAAACAGCAAATATCCAACACTTACCTCAGCGATGCACAGCAATACACACACACCCTCGTCCTTCCACTGTCATACGGCCAATAGCAAAAGTAGCCAAGTAGCGACGCCTACCAAAACGAGAAACTTGTCCAGCTACTTTTACAACCACTAGATGGTACCCGGGCCCTCTCATGATAGGGGCAACTCTAGTATTTTATTCCAGGTACTGCTTGGCGATAGCATTCAGCTGAGAGTGAGTCATACTGCTATAAGAGTGTTAATACTGTCTCTATTAACTCTCATGATCATACAGGTCTCTTTACCAGCCCTATCCAAAAATAGTGTGTGTGTGTGTGTGTGTGTGTGTGTGTGTGTGTGTGTGTGTGTGTGTGTGTGTGTGTGTGTGTGTGTGTGTGTGTGTGTGTGTGTGTGTGTGTGTGTGTGTGTGTGTGTGTGTGGTGCGAGGTGCCTGTGTGTTACCATTGCAACCTCTCTCGACACCATCACAGTTACATACACACATTTCCTCACCAGCAAGTTCCACTACAGAGTACTATGTGTGTGTGTGTGTGTGTGTGTGTGTGTGTGTGTGTGTGTGTGTGTGTGTAGGGGTTTGTGTTGTGTGTGTGTGTGGTGGGGGGTGGGGGTGAATGGTTTGATGTGGTTGCAGTGTGTGTGTGTGTGTGTGTGTGTGTGTGTGTGTGTGTGTGTGTGTGTGTGTGTGTGTGTGTGTGTGTGTGTGTGTGTGTGTGTGTGTGTGTGTGTGTGTGTGTGTGTGTGTGTGTGTGTGTGTGTGTGTGTGTGTGTGTGTGTGTGTGTGTGTGTGTGTGTGGTGAGAGGTGCCTGTGTGTTACCATGGCAACCTCCCGACACCATCACAGTTACATACACACATTTCCTCACCAGCAAGTTCCACTAGAGAGTACTATGTGTGTGTGTGTGTGTGTGTGTGTGTGTGTGTGTGGATGGATGTGTCGTGTGTGGAGTGTGGGGGGTGGGAATGAATGGTTTGATGTGGTTGCTGTGTGTGTGTGTGTGTGTGTGTGTGTGTGGCGCTGCCTAACGTAAACACTGGCAATCCCGGGCTCCTCATTTAACACTAAATTATCGGGTATATATACAAATTGGAGGACAGTTACTTATATTAGAACACATGCAAGATAACAGTGCACCTAGCTTGATATATGAACAGACATTAATACGTGAAGTGTAGCTAGGAGTGTGTTATAAAAGCTGGTGTAAGTGAGGCAGACAACAGAGTACCGCTCCGTGTTGCCGTGAACTTTGTAGCTGATACACGGAGATACTTTAAGTGGACTTAATTTACATATTCACAATGGCCAAATCATTGAGTGACCTAAGGAAAATGCAGCGCAACCAGCTGACACTGCTGACAAAAGAAGATTTAATTGACAGTATCCTGACAGCACCTGAAGGAAGTGACGGACAATTGCTGGAGTTGACCAACAAACTTCATGCCCTTGTCAACGAGGTGGCAGAGTTAAGGAGAGCTGTTACCGCACCGGATAGTAACATAAACAAGAGACTGGACGAACTACAAACCCAGGTAAATAAACAAGCTGAGGTTATTTCAAAACAACAACGTTACCTAGAAGTCATAGACCGAAAAGAAAGGGAGAAGAATTTGGTAATAACAGGAGTTCCGGATGAGAACGAGGCGTTGGATGGAGCAACAACAGATGTAAACAAACTAAACAAGATCTGGTCTAAGGTAGGAATCAGTGAAGATGTTCAGTCACATCGAAGGTTGGGAACCACAGGGGCAGACAACAGGCGGCGGGCCATCCTGCTAACAGTTGACAGTAAGGAAACAAGGAACAGGATTTTAGAGAATGCTAGACAGCTTAAGTAGGCTGGTAAGGAGTATGAAAAGATCTTTATAAAGAAGGACGTCCATCCCAGCATCTGGAAAGAGTGGAAGAGGCTGCACGACGCGGAGAAGGCCGAGAGAGAGCGACCCGAGAACGCTGGCTGTGTGATACGCCTGGACACGAGGGAGAGGAAGCTCTACAGGGACGGAGTTGTCATCGACGCCTGGAATCAACAGTCTTTTTGAGCAGACCACAGCATCGAAATACGTTTAAGATTCTGTCATGGAATGTAATCGGTGTTAGAACAAAACTGGAGAAAAAACCTGTGCAAGACTTTGCTTCAAAATTATGACATCATTAGTTTAAATGAGGTTAAGACGTCATTACCTGTTTCCTTTCCTGGTTATGTGTCATATAAAAGTGATGTAAGAGGTTCATCTGAGCGGGGGGGAACAGTGGTATTGGTAAAGAATCATTTATCTGATGCAATCGTAAATATTGATACCTGTATGGAGGAACAAATATGGATTCAGTTTCGGTGTGCACCAAAGTGTTTATTTGGATTTTGTTATATACCCCCATCTGACTCACCATACTATTCTCACGACTCATTTGCATCAATTCAGGAGAAGTTAAAGACAAGTGAAATGTGTCAGGAGTGCGTTATAATAGGAGACATGAACGCAAGATTTGGAAACTTTGCTCGAGAATTGCCTAGCCACGTTGAGTTACCAGATCATGATAAATATTCCTATCCAGTCTTACCCGATGATGTACGGTTACCCAATGATAATGCCTTCATACTATCGAGTATTTGCAAAGAGTCAAAGTTGGTGTTAATCAGTAATCTAAAGACTCCTTTTAAGCACTTTATGAGCAAGAAAACTTTTAGGAAAGGTGATGAATGGATATCAGAATTGAACACCTGTGTTGTGAGCACCTCGGTGTTGGGCGGGGTGAGTGAGTTCTCGGTGTTTCAAAATGATTCATTCCCTTCAGACCACGCACCCATAGCTGTAACCTTGTCGATACCAGGCGTAGACTTAGAGAGCTTGTGTAGCCGCGCTCACCACCTAGGGGATCACGCAGTTCTTTATAATGGTTCTGGTCAAAAGAAAGCCACAGTTGAACCTATTCATTTAGGTGATATTGATGAAACATTATTTCTGACTAGGCTAGAGTTGAGCGATATTCCTGACGTATTTGATAATATCGATGATGCTTCCAGTAATGTGACAGATTTATTGTACCAGTGTGCGAGGTTCGGTAGACGTGAGCCACAGGTGGCACAGCTACAGGGTGGTAACGCTACCTTAGGGAGATGGGAAAGACTTGTTCAGGGTGAAGATGATTTGCAGTTATGGAACGCTATAAACTGGAAAGGGGAATACGATCCTGTGTGTAAGTCAGATATCTGTCCATCCGACGATGAGTTCAAGGAATATTTTGAGAATACTTTTAATCCCCCTGATGGTTTGCGGCTCGCTGACTGTGACTTTACTACTGATGTGTCCATACCGATATTGGATGAACCAATTTCCCCTTTAGAAGTCCAACATCAGGCAAAATTGTTTAAATCAGATAAGGCTTCGGGACCTGATGGTTTATCTCCAGGCATTCTAAAGATCCTGCCTGGTCAGTGGTATGTTCTGCTAGCAACAATGTTTAACACTATCTTCTATTCAGGTGCCTACCCTCTGGTTTGGTCAAGAGCCATATTAGTACCAATCTTTAAGAGAGGTGATAGGAGAAATGTTAAGAATTATAGAGGCATAAATATAATTAACAGTATCGCTAAATTATATGACATGGTCCTGTGTTCAAGACTGAAGCAGTGGTTCAAACCATACAAGGAGCAGGCCGGAGCCCAGGAGAGGAGAGGATGCCTGGAACATATAATTTCATTAAGACTGTTGTGTGATATGGCTAGGAGAAAGAAGTTAACTCTGTTCGTAACATTCATTGATTTCTCTCAAGCTTATGACAGGGTACCAAGACATACGTTATTTAGAGTGTTACGCCGTTTAGGATGTGGATCAGTGATGCTGTGTGCCTTGGTGGCCATGTATGGTGTGACAGAGAGCTGGATCGGTACCGCCTTAGTCTTAATAACTCTTGGTGTTAGACAGGGATCACCCACTTCATGTCTCTTATTTATTGTCTTGGTAGATGATCTTATACGGTTAATCAAGGAGGGTTGTGAGGACGATGGCTTTTTACAGTGGTTGCATATCCTGGTCCTTATGGATGACACTGTGCTTCTATCCACCAATAGGCGAAATATGACATTAAAATTAACTTTACTTCAAGATTATTGTAACGAGTACGGAACGAAAATTAACCAGTCTAAAACTATTTTTTTTGTGATTCGTGGTAGTGATGCGGAATGGGAACCTTTGGTGGTGAACGAGTTAGTGGTGGAACGCTGTGATATGTATGTGTATCTGGGGTCACCGTTTACCAGTGATGGTTCCACCTCATCAGCCATTAAAGCTCATGCTAATGCTAAGATGCCACATGTGCTTAAATTTGTGTCATTTATTAGTAAGAATAATGATGTTCCATTCTTTGTGAAGAGAAGAGTATTCGAGGCAGCTCTGATGTCATCACTTATATATGGATGTGAATCATGGATAGGGGGAGATCTTAAGCCAATGATTAAATTATATAACTGGTGTTTAAAGAAATTGCTAGGGGTAAGAAAATCTACATGTAATGATGTATGTTATGTTGAATCAGGATATCTGCCTTTACACGATTTAATTACTCATAAACAACATAAATTCTTTCGTGCTAAGTGGCAAGACAGATCCCAGAATGAAGATGATCCTTTAGTACATGTAATTAAGATTGTTATTAACACAACCACTGCTACCAGTAGGTTGATTAGAGAGTTTATAACGACAAATGTGACGGATCAGAGTGTGGCAATGGAGAATGTGAAAAATAGTATCGCAAACAGTGCTTCTTCCAAGCGTATAACTTATAAAGATATAAATCCAAACTTTTCTCTCCATTATGTTTATAAAGAGAGACAGGCAATCAATGAAACACACAGGTTATCATTTACACAGTTTCGTGTGAGCGGACATTACCTAGCCTGTGAGACAGGAAGGTGGAACAGGCGGGGGAGGGGCCGCTTGCCGCTGGATGAGAGGGTGTGTGCGTGTGGAGAAGAGCAAACGGAGAGACATGTAGTGCAGGATTGTCCAATGACTCAAGGCATTAGAGACTGCCACCAGTTTTCAAGAATGGAACATTTGTTTTCTGATAACTTTGAACCTGAAATGACATGTAAAATAATCCATAAAATTTTGTCTATCTATACTTAAAACGGAGAGTTACTAGTATCTGAAAATTTACGATAATTGATCGGCGAGAAGTTGAAGTTAATATATACTGGATTGCATTTAACTGGATATGTTTAGTAATATGTATAAATACAATCCTTATGTAGTCATTGTGTGTGTGAAGGGGTGCAGCAAGATACGTAGAGAAGGATTGTCCTTTGACTTAGATATCAAAGACCGCTATCGATGTTTAGAAACAAACCATTTGTTTCTTGTAAGAACTCTGAACCCGATACGACACATTGTAAGAACTTTGAACCCGATACGACACATTGTAAGAACTTTGAACCCGATACGACACATTGTTAGAACTTTGAACCCGATACGACACATTGTTAGAACTTTGAACCCGATACGACACATTAGACAAATGATAATATTTTGTCTGTGTATGTGAAGAGTTGCCAGTGTATGGGAATTTAGGATAATTAATTGGAGTGCAGTTGAAGTTAAGATATATTGGACTATAGTTAGTAGGATGTATAATTAACGTTGTATGCATGTTGTCTTTATATAATTAGTGTAAGTTGTATTTTAATGCTGTGGTCAATAAATTATCTTTCTATCTATCTATCTATCTATGTGTGTGTGTGGTGCGAGGTGCCTGTGTGTTACCATGGCAACCTCCCGACACCATCACAGTTACATATACACATTTCGCACCAGCAAGTTCCATTAGAGAGTACTGTGTGTGTGTGTGTGTGTGTGTGTGTGTGTGTGTGTGTGTGTGTGTGTGTGTGTGTGTGTGTGTGTGTGTGTGTGTGTGTGTGTGTGTGTGTGTGTGTGTGTGTGTGTGTGCATGTGCTTCAGGACAAAATAACTTACATACAATATTTTTTTTCCATCACATTGTCCCTCTGAAATCTGAATCGCACATCAGTTTACATTCAGGTCCCAAACTGTACTGTTGGGTGGACAGGGACAAGGGGGCAGGCAAACCTAGTCCACCAGTCTGATCGGCACGAGAATCAACAGGACGACACTCACACTGCTATTTCACTGGTGCTGAGACACCAACATTGAGGCGGTACAAGGTAGAGTTGCCGTGAATTGCACACTGGTTGTGACGTCATTATTGCACACGGTCTCGTTTAGTAACCAGGATGACAGAGGATGTATTGTTGGTATAACTACCATAAAATTTGGTATACTGTGAATACTGGAAGAGAGGGTATAATTAATGATGTTAGACCTATTATGATTCAAGTGTAAGGACGTTAAATGATTAAGAGAGTTAATAAGTCAGCAAATGTTGATTAATAACAAGACAGGAGACAAGTAAGTTTATCCACATCCAAGTTTTCTAGTATATCAACTGTACACGATTTACAACATTGTTTCGGTATTTCTTTAATATTACAAAGTAAGTGTGCACTGCTAATGGTTGGCACGAGTCTTGTAAATAATATATATATTTTTTTAATTACATAGCCGGGTGCGTAGAGGTAGACTGTTCAACGACGTATTCTTCCTTGTTTTAAATGACAGTATTATAGACAAACGCTACATATTCGTTGGTTTAATCATGACAAAATTCCCAGTATTCCTACAAAATAACGTGAACAATTAGTGTGGAAAAAAAATTCCACACTAGTGTGGAACGACGTCCGCCTGCCCACATCCATGCTCGTCGTTCATTTGTTTTTCCACATTAGCAGACGATTTTCCACAAAACGGGAACACTGGACTACAAGGCCTCCTCATCTCCCTCACACTAACATCCCCCTTGTCTCATCAGAATTACGTCTAGTAGCCTTATAGGTATTATTTCTTTTGGCCATAATACTTCCTGGCTGTCAGTGAAATATCCTTGTGTCCTAATGTAGTCACCTTAATGGCTAAAAACAGCAAATATCCAACACTTACCTCAGGGATGCACAGCAACACACACACACACCCTCGTCCTTCCACTGTCATACGGCCACTAGCAAAAGTAGCCAAGTAGCGACGCCTATCAAGACGAAAAACTTGTTCAGCTACTTTCACAACCACTAGATGGTACCCGGGCCCTCTCAGGGTAGGGGCAACTCTAGTATTTTATTCCAGGTACTGCTGGGCGATAGCATTCAGCTGAGAGTGAGTCATAAGAGTGTTAATACTGTCTCTATTAACTCTCATGATCATACAGATCTCTTTACCAGCCCTACCCAAAAATAAATTGTGTGTGTGTGTGTGTGTGTGTGTGTGTGTGTGTGTGTGTGTGTGTGTGTGTGTGTGTGTGTGTGTGTGTGGTGCGAGGTGCCTGTGTGTTACCATGGCAACCTCCTGATACCATCACAGTTACATACACACATTTCCTCACCAGCAAGTTCCACTAGAGAGTACTATATGTGTGTGTGTGTGTGTCTCTGTGTGTGTGTGTGTGTGTGTGGGTGGGTGGGTGGATGGATGTGTTGTGTGTGGAGTGTGGGGGTTGGGGATGAATGGTTTGATGTGGATGCTGTGTGTGTGTGTGTGTGTGTGTGTGTGTGTGTGTGTGTGTGTGTGTGTGTGTGTGTGAGTGTGAGTGGGTGGGTGAATGTGTTGTGTGTGGAGGGTGGGGGTGGGGGTGAATGGTTTGATGTGGTTGCTGTGTGTGTGTGTGTGTGTGTGTGTGTGTGTGTGTGGATGTTTTGTGTGCGGGGAGTGGGGGGTGGGGTGTACAGATTGATGTGGTAGCAGTGTGTGTGTGTGTGTGTGTGTGTGTGTGTGTGTGTAGGTGAATGTGTTGTGTGTGGTGGGTGGGGAGTGTATCGTTTGATGTGGTTGCAGTGTGTGTGTGTGTGTGTGTGTGTGTGTGTGTGTGTGTGTGTGTGGGCGGGTGGGTTTGGATGTGTTGTGTGTGTTGGGTGGTGGGTGGGGGGTGTATGGTTTGATGTGGTTGCATTGTGTGTGGGGGTGAGGGGGGGATATGTTGTATGTGTGGGGGTGTATGGTTTGATGTGGTTGCAGTGTGTGTGTGTGTGTGTGTGTGTGTGTGTGTGTGTGTGTGTGTGTGTGTGTGTGTGTGCGGGGCCAGTGTGTTACCATGGCAACCTCCCCACACCACCACAGTTACATACACAAATTTCCCCACCACCAACTACTGTTAGAGAGTATTGTGTGTGTGTGTGTGTGTGTGTGTGTGTGTTAGTTCACTACTTGTCAACGAACCTTGGTTATACATAAACATGCTACTAAAGTTAGGGCACAAATATAATGTAGTATGCTATGAAGTCAACTACACTCATAATAACGTCAGGATTCTTCTCCCCGGTCGTGTCTCCGTTCTCTGCATCTGTCTGTCCTCTATCTGTCTGTCTGTCTGCCTGTCCCTTTATTGCAATTCACAAACAACTCCCAACTGTCCACAACTTCCTAGAATATCATAGCATCCTGCATTTTACTACTTTTTTTCAAGGTAACTTGACCCAGATTTTCGTCCTCTTGCGGCTCACATGGGTCATTGGCAGAAAAGGGCAGCGCTACGGCTCCTCTTCAATGGCACTTTTTTGTGACTTACGTATTCTAGTATTAATCTATTGCTACAACTCAGTATTCAAGTTGGAGAGATGATAATTTTAGGCCAAGTTAGAGTCAAATGGGTACAGAATTAATAAAGTTAAACAGCATACCTTTGGTGGGTGCAGCGAGAACAAGGCGACAGATCGCAGGCAGGAGGACAATTGCGGAAATATCCAGCAAAACCTACTGTAACCACCAGCTTATGAAGTGACGCCAACAACACTGGCTCCTCACAATCGGTTGAAACGCCCGTCCACTTTATCACTAAACACCTGTGGTTCTGAAGTATGATAACAGAAAATAAAATAATCGTGTAGACGTGATGTATTGATGCACTCTCTCCACGGAGTCTATCTCTGAGCTACTGTTTATTACTTGTTCGTCACAATGCTTCGAAACTGATGAGCCTCTCGCTCGGGCATGACGGCTGACTGAACCTTTATCTTTGTCTTGTACCCCTGACCTTTTACTGAATGCTATAAAAAAACAAATTACTTCATCCTAACGTAACTCAAAGTCTAATGACAGAGATGATCTGCTCGCTTGACTTCCCCGCGCACCTTTTGTGACGCAACAGATTAAGTCGGGATGGGCTTCCTATTCAGAGAAAGCAGTAATATGGATGGGTAACTGCGAAAAATTAGTCACTGTTCGCTGACTCTTTCTGCTTGGATTCCAGCGACAACGTTCCCGAGTTCGTAAGGGTTTGTATAGAATGATAAATTCAAAATCTAAATAAAGAAATAAGAAAATCTGCTGACTTTTTCCTATAATCTTACTAACAGACAGGCAGGCAGACAAAGGCGGGCAGGCAGGCAGTCAAGCAGGCAGAAAAGGCAGACAGGCAGGCTGTCAGGCAGGCGGTCAGGCAGGCAGACAGACTGATAGACAGATATATAAACCTGGCCAAACACATAGCTTCATCGGGGTTTCTCGGTTGACTGTAATAACATCCACTAGTAGGAGAAGCAACGATTTTTTTTTCTTTTCTGGTCGCTTTTCTGATTACATATTTTGTTTTCAGCCATACTCGTACCAGATCACGTCAGTTAATAATGATGTGCGTATTTGAGGATTAATAAAGCTTTAGTTTCACTCTGTATATGAGAAAAAAAGGCAGTGAAAACATCGATAGTACCCCCATTAGTCTAATACCACAGCCTTCTCCCACTCGCCTCTGTCTACGTTTTTCCTTTAACCATTCTTTTCCCCAAATGGAGAGTTGTGGCAGACTCCTGTATTCCATAAACTAGCATGTTATTTGCTGTATGTACAGAGTATTATGCGAAAATCTTGCATGTCACAGGCCACGAGATTTTAGGTAAAGAGATTTTGAAGTGATGTAGGAGCTGGGAACTCTCTATCTTGACTGCTTTTGGGCTGGGAGTTTACTGTTAGTTAACATTAAAAAGGGTAATTACACAAAGTACCAGTTATTTATTTGATGTCATGCTCAGATGAGGAGAGAAACTCAGGCATAATTGTATAATTTGTATCATCATCTACATTTCTTGGCTCTGGAAAGATTATGTTAGGTCGTTTCGAAGACTGGTGAGTAGAGAGGGACTGGCGGGGATATGTGGTGGTGTGGGGCGGGATATGGTGACGCACTGCAGTAAAGAAATGCCACATAGCTCTCTGTTGACTACTCCTGTTACTGGCTGTTCGTCACCCCTGCGCATGGATTAATATCTTAGTTAACCGTCACTGCCACTGATTTATCGTATTAAAGAAAACCGTCTTGAGATAGTAAGAATAAAATAAAAGACGTATGATCCAGGATTCATTGGGGTAATCATATCACAACCAGGGTCTTCTATGCCATATTCTACTGCATGTGACTTTGGAGACATTGTGAGGTGTGGATATGTGGAAGTGCAGCTATGTGCAGGTGTGGATATGTGGAAGTGCAGCTATGTGCAGGTGTGTGTGTGTGTGTGTGTGTGTGTGTGTGTGTGTTCAAAGGGATATTAACCAGCCTTATCCAAAATATATCGTTAAGAAGATCCTTACTTGACTGGTTGTAGGTGACTGTGTTACCATGGCAACCTCCCACACCACCACATTTACATAAAGACATTTCCTCACCAGCAAGATCCGTTAGAGAGTATTGTGTGTGTGTGTGTGTGTGTGTGTGTGTGTGTGTGTGTGTGTGTGTGTGTGTGTATGGAGATATGGTTATATCTAAGGTGGATCTTTTTTTTTTTTTTTGTGATATTTGCCTCACAATAAGGTGAGGACACGGGCAAACAGAGAGCCCGTCAGAGGAATGGCAAAAAAAAGCTCTCAAACGAGAGCATAGCGGTGACAAAAAACTGCAAGACGAAGCAGCAAGGCAGGACAGGATCAGGCGTGGCTCAGTTAAGAGAGCAGTCTGGTGGCGATGTAGTTGACGAGGGCAGCACGTGGTGGATCTAACTCGATGCCCTCACGGATGGCGGCTTCCTCAGATGGAGAGAGGGAGTTGGAAATGTATGCCTCACGGATCTTCTGATACAAAGTCTGATAGACGAGAGGCAGTGTATCAGCGTCGTTGATCGGATCCGTGAGGCAGCAGAGTAGCTCTTCCAGGTCTGCATCCGTGCGGGCATCGAGATCACGAGTCCCTGAGAGTGGTGGAAGGAGCGGCTCGATCCGGCGAGCAACGGAGGAGGGGTCGCTCTTGGTCTTTCCCCCTTTTTTCTTTTGTTTCTTCCTCTGCTCCTTAGGTGGAGGGGGAGAAGAAGAGAGAGCGATGGCGGCAGGCGGTGGTAAAGGTGGAAGAGGCTCCTCCACTTCGTCAGGAGCAGATGGAGAGGGCAAGGAGGAGGGATCCGCGCGTCCAGGTGTACTAGAGGGACGGGGGACGAGACACGCTCCTCCTCAGCTCCTGATGGATTATAGGCTTACGTAGCTCTTCTCCAGCAGTCCACCATTCTCCTCTCGGGGGAGAGGGAAGAAAGTCAGGAACGTTTGTATAACTGTGAGTATAAAAACAGAGGGACGACAAGGCTGGCTGG
Organism: Coenobita brevimanus; assembly: GCF_032717465.1. NCBI lineage: Eukaryota > Metazoa > Arthropoda > Malacostraca > Decapoda > Coenobitidae > Coenobita > Coenobita brevimanus. Next base: position 28,967,857 of record NC_137058.1, read on the forward strand.
ACGAGAAAGAGAAAGAAATTACCGTAAGGAACTGAAGTTTAATATAAATAATCCGTAGACGAGTAAAAAAAAAAAATAATTAAAATATGAAAATACGTAAAGGGAAAAGGAAAAGGATATGAAACTTGACTGGAATATGGGAATCGGAAACGAGACGATGAAGTGAGGCTACAAGGAAAGATGAGTCGAAAAAAGAAATTGAAATATATAGAGAAAAGTGAAAGGAAAATGGAGGTTGACCAGAGGAGGACAATGCTATGGTGCACGGATCCCTCTTAACCATATCTAATCTGTACTAATCTCACTAATCCTACCCATATCTAACCTATTTCACCTTCACCTAATCCAAATCAACCTAATCACATCTAAACCAATTTATTTTAGCCCAGTCTCACCTAACCTATCCATATTTGCTCGAACTGAACCTTGCCTAACCTCGAATGACCTAATCCAACCTAAATTAACCCAGCCTAATCTAAATTAACCTCACCTAACCCAGTCTAATTGTATTTAACCTCACAATCTCCCCTAACCTCCTCATACCTAACCTAACCAATTCTGACGCAGCCTAACCGCATCTAACCCTACCTAATCCTACCCAGTCTCACTTAACCATACCATACCCGACCTAACCCGACTCAGTCAAGCCTAAAATGACCTAATCCAACCGAACCTAACCCAGCCTAACCCAACCAAATAAAACCAACCCAAAACCTATCAAAATCGACGTATTCTAAAGCAATCTAACCTAATCCGTCTATATCTAGTCGAACTGAAGCCAACCCGACCAAAAATTACCTAATCAGACCAAACCCTGCCCAAAGTGACCTAACTTAACTTTCGATCGGCTATATATTCGCTAAGAAATTTTGCTGCCTGAAAGTCTACGGATGTCACATTCCAAGTTTCCCCTGTTCTGTGTACTAGTACAGTATAAGTATTGTGTGTGTGTGTGTGTGTGTGTGTGTGTGTGTGTGTGTGTGTGTGTGCCGGTGATTAGATGGCGTAGGTGGGATGCTGGTGGTGGGTTGGTGGTGGTGGGATGCTGGTGGTGGGTTGGTGGTGGTGGGATGCTGGTGGTGGGTTGGTGGTGGTGGGATGCTGGTGGTGGGTTGGTGGTGGTGGGTTGGTGGTGGTGGGATGCTGGGGGTGGGTTGGTGGTGGTGGGATGCTGGGGGTGGGTTGGTGGTGGTGGGATGCTGGTGGTGGGTTGGTGGTGGTGGGATGCTGGGGATGGGTTGGTGGTGGTGGGATGCTGGGGGTGGGTTGGTGGTGGTGGGATGCTGGTGGTGGGATGCTGTTTTTTTTTATGTGACCGACTCTGGACATACGCTTCACAGCCTGCTTTCAAGGCCCAGTAGTCCTCCTACGTACCGCACACCTCTACATGTCACCACTTCGGCGCTAACACCCACCTTCCATACTGAATACATGCTAGGGCTGTCTCATACAGGACTGGTTTATTGGTATTAGCGGGGGTATTTTTACGACATGTCGGCGGGTCTTCTGGTAGAACAGTAAAGTCTGATTTTATGAAATTCAAATCCTTAAACTGTGGTGGGATGCTGGTTGTGGGATGCTGGTGATGGGATGCTGGTGGTGGGATGCTGGTGGTGGGATGCTGGTGGTGGGATGCTGGTGGTGGGATGCTGGTGGTGGGATGCTGGTGGTGGGATGCTGGTGGTGGGATGCGTGTGGTGGGATTCTGGTGGTGGGATGCTGGTGGTGGGATGCTGGAGGGTTTGATAATGTTTGTGTGGTGACTGCTTTATGTGTCTAGTTACCTCAGCCAGTGAAGTTGAAGGAAGTTATGTATTCACCCGTGTCTGTGTCTGTCTATCTATCTCTCAATCTGTCTGTATTTCTATCTGTCTATCTATATGTCTGTCTGTCTGTTTTTCTATCTGTCTGTCTGTCTTTCTATCTGTCTGTCTGTCTTTCTATCTGTCTGTCTGTCTTTCTATCTGTCTATCTGTCTGTCTATGGCCAAGATATATCAAAAACTTGCTATCGGCTTTCAATGGAATCTTGTAGGTAGGTGGGCACTGGGTCAAGAGAGAGACTATTCGATTTTTCATTAGATTTTTTCACTATTACGCTTTTGGCTCAATAAAAAGGAAAGTGGAAATCTAGGAATATACTGCACCTTAATGTGAAAATCTGGACAAATTTCTCCATAACAAAATATAAATAAAATTAATCTTTTTCTTGACTTGAAAACATGAGTTAACTTCGCTTCAATTTTTTTTTCTACATCCAGGATCGTACTGTAAGCTGCTTTGGAAATTCTTTACATCTCTTCCTTAGCGATTTAATCAGCACATTACACCACAACACCCTCTTTTATGAGAGAGATGTAAACTCTGCCGATATGAAGCCGATTTTAATAGCTTACAAGAAAATATTAAGACGTACTATGCAAAACTAAATAGCTAAGGAAGGGGCACTGAGAAGACTCCCGTGCTTCCTAAAATACTGCCCTGTTTCCAAAAGGCGTATGACACAGAAATTTGACTTAGCTTTTAACATCATGGGGAGCTGGATGGCTGCATGGATGGATGGCTGCATGGATGGATGGATGGATGGGGAATCGTGGATCTTTGACTGCTGACCAAGTTCTTGCAGTTCCGTCCGTCCGTCCACCTACAGACAAAAATCATCATCAGTATCTTCATTATCATTATTATAATTTAATTATTATTATTATTATTATTATTATTATTACCTTTATTATCATTATCATAACTATAATCATCATCATCATCATCGTTAAAATTGTTATCATGACTGTAATCATCATCATCATCATCATCATCATCACCACCGTTATCCCAACTCTGTTACCTCGTACTGAAGTTAAATCATCATTATCATCAGCATCAACATCATTATCATCATCATCAATATCATCTTTATCATCATTAATATCATCATCATCATCATCAATATCATCTTTATCATCATTAATATCATCATCATCATCATCAATATCATCTTTATCATCATTAATATCATCATCATCATCATCATCATCATCAGGCCCTGACATTGCCACTGGAGGATTAGGACCCCTCTCATCTTTCTCCACTCTGATACATTGGTTGTTAGCCTCTTCCCATATCGGTGGATCTGCGAGTTTCATCTATCTTGTTCCCTGTGTACCTCTTCCTCTCACTCCATCTCTCGCCTGCCATTCAGTTACGCTGCCTGTCCATCTGTTGCTTGCTCTGTGGAAGATGTGACCAGAGGAGTGTGTGTGAAGGTACCTGGAAACAAGCTCAGAATTACCAGATGCGGGAGCTTCAAACCCCTTTGTTTAATCCCCTTGGTTTGGTGTGGTGTGGTGTGGTGTGGTGAGAGGGTTTTGTGGTGTAGTGTGGTATAGGGGGAGGTTGTGTGGTGTAGTGTGGTATGGAGGGGATTGTGTCGTGTGGTTTGTGTGGTGTGGTGTGTGGAGGGTTGTGTGGTGTGGTGTGTGGAGGGTTGTGTGGTGTGGTGTAGTTTGGTGTGGGAGGGTGGTTATAAGTGGTGTGGTGTGGTGTGGTGTGGTGTGGTGTGGTGTGGGAGGGTGGTTTTATGTGATGTGGTGTGGTGTGGGAGGAGGAATTTTTGTGGTGTGGTGTGGTGTGGGAGGGTGGTTCTGTGTTGTGTGGGAGTGTGATTTCGTGTCGTGTAGTGTGAGAGATTGGTATGGTGTGGTGTGATACGGTGTGGGAGGGTGGTATGGTATGGTGTGGTGTGAGAGGGTGATGGTGTGCGAATTAATGTGTGGGTCTGGTAGAACGTAACTTGGCTCCACTATAATCTCTAAAGCCTATATGAGTACAACACCTCTCATCCGAAACTGGTTAGTGAGAAGCAGACGGGCAGGGCCGGTCCTAGAGCTACTGTGATAAAATGTAGAAAATCATGTGTTGTATCCTTAAAATAAAAAAGAATATGTGAGGTTAACTCTTCTCTTTAAATAAAGACCTAAATATATGTATTACTTCACTCATATTCATCCACTTCCTAACGATACATAAAGAGACTGTGATCAGTGACTTATGGAACCCTGTGCTGTGGTCTATGGGATGTAATAAGCTTTTCAGAATATTGCGTAAGTGTCTCGTAATTGTATAGGTAAAAGGTCCTATATTCTCGGCCTAATATTTACCTTTGAAATAAAACTATGAATGTGTGGAAATAATTCTGCCATTTGAATAACTATGGTATCATCAACCAAGATACACATACACGAACATATGCAAGCGCACACACACACACACACACACACACACACACACACACACACACACACACACACACACACACACATGCCCAGTCACCAAAACATTTGAGGTTAAACGAAAAGGAAAGGATGATGTGACTCAGCCAGTGACTTGAAGATCATCGTCGTCGTCGTCATCATCGTCGTTGTCGTCTTCATCTTCGTTGTCGTAATCATCATCATCATCTTCCTCGTCGTCCTAATCATCATCATCATCGTCAGCAGCATGTTACTGTCATCCCAACACTGTAAAAGATGTAGAACAGATGTTATATCAGAGTCATCACCTTTATCATCATATTCATCACTTCCTTCTAATCAAATAGTAGAATTTGTACGGGAGTCACATCATCATCATCATCATCATCATCATTGTCATCATCATTATCATTGTCATCATCATCATCATCATCGTCATCATCATCATCATCATTGTCATCATCATCATCATCATAACTATCATCATCCCAGCTGTTTCATCGAGTATATAGTTTCATCATAATCATCATCATCATCACAATAATCCCAGCTTAGTTAACTGGTACAGGAGTTTCAACATCACAGTCATCATCATCATCATCATCATCATTATCATATTCATCCCATTTCTTTTAGTTCGTACAGAGGTTAAATCCTCACTGGTATCGCCAGTAGTAGCTGTATTATAATCATCAGCATCATTATCATCACCATTATCATCAGCCTGTGACACACCACTGCAGGATTAGGACCCCTCTCACCTGTCTCCACTCCGATCCTATGGTTGTTAGCTTGTTGTTCCGTCCCAGCTCGGTGAATCTGCCAGTATCATCTCTATCTTGTTCCCTGTGTGCCTCATCCTCTCACTCCATCTCTGGTCTGCCATTTAGTTACGCTGGCTGTCCATGCGTTACCAGTTCTGTGGAAGACGTGACCTAAGGACTGCGTGTGGACTGACCTGTAAACAAGAGGACAAATATACGTGTGTTGCAGCATCACTACTATACCCTGTTCACTCTAACTTGGCGTAAAATTGCAATCTCTTTCTTAAATAAAGTGCTGTGACAAGGGGTTAACACTAGAATATGGTGCTTGTCACGAAGAAGTGGTATGAAAAATATGCTTGGCCATAGTATTGCCTTATTCTGTTACTGAGCTATGAAAAATGAACTGCAAACGGACGACTATCCTCGTCTATAAAAACTGAATAAGTATCATATAGTATAATCGTCTGTGTGTGTGTGTGTGTGTGTGTGTGTGTGTGTGTGTGTGTGTGTGTGTGTGTGTATTAATGGATGCCTTCATAAATGTGTCCATATGAGTATTCATAAATGTGTGTGCATCAGTGTGTGTACTCATCAGTGTGTGTATGCATCAGCGCCTGTGTGCATCAGTATGTGCATACATTGCCGTGTACGTGTATCAGTGTCTGAATGCATCAACGCGTGCGCGCATCCATGTGTGTGCATCGGTGTATTTGTGCCAGCATGTGTGCGTGCATCACTGTGTACATGCAACAATGCCTGCATGAATCAGTATGTGTGTATTGACACATATGTGGGTGCATCAATATATATGTACTACCATGTGCTTGCTTGTTGCCAGGAGCATAAACTTTGTAAATATAGGTAAACTAAGTGCGCCTTCGTGCATTCCCTGTATGTATGTATGTATGTATGCACGTATATATGTGTGTGTGCAGGTGTGTACATGTGTGCACGTGGGTGTGCGTCTGTGTATGTGTGTATTGTATTGGTGCGTTTTTTTGAGCACATGCCTGTGTACGTGAATGCACTTACAGCAGATTTATGAGTACAGAACTTAGCTTATTTTTGCCAGCAGGTTCTCACCCTAAAATACAAGCCTCAGTAGTCACTTTATATTCAGGTTCTGATCTGTACTGCTGCGTGGACAGAGACAAGGGGGAAACAAACCATGTCCACCAGTCTGATAGGCACGAGAATCCACAGGATGATACTCACTTATTTCACTGGTGCTGAGACGCCAGGACTGAGATGCTGCACGGCTCCCTTCCCTCGCACACTGCCCCCTTGTCTCATCAAACTGACGTGTATTACCTTTAATTTTTACTTGTCTTTGGCCTATGATACTTCCTGGCTGCCACTAATATATCTTTGTGTCCTAATGTAATTACCTTAATGACTAAAAACAGCAAAATCCAATGCGTACCTCAGGAGACTGAGTCAACGCACCCTTACCTTCCCATCCCCTTTACTCACTGATACCTTCTTCGTCTCACCGACAAATACACTTGTTATCCATATTTTTTACATGTCTTTACCTTATAACACTCCCTTGCTGCCACTAATATATCTTTGTGTCCTACTTTAACCCCCTGAATGGCTAATAACAGCAAATTCCAACAAGTACACACAAGAAAGCGCCGACGTTCCCTCTCCCTCTCGTCGTCCGGCGGCCACTGACTGACAGAGGCAAGGAGCTAGTCCTACCAAGCTTAGAATCTTTCCTTAGCTACTCTTATAGCCAAAAGATGGAATGGTGACCCTCTCATGGCAGGGATAACTCTAGTGTTCCATCCCAGCTAATCCTAGAAGCCCTAGAGGGCTTGAGAGTAAAGGATAAGGAATGGGGAGGGGTGGAGGATGGGGAGTTGGGGGGGGTCAGTGTCTGAGGCAGGGGTGCTGGATATAAGGATGGCGGGTTATTACGTGGCTGCCGTGATCTTGATAATGGGTGTAGGGGTGGTTTAGAGTCTTAAGTGAGTTGCAGGGTGTGAACTAAGTTAGTTAAAGAAAGGGTCAGTAATAAAGTACTGTATCATTACTAAAAATTTATATGCATTAGATATCTGTTACGTATAGCACAAATTGAAGGTTCAGATAAAAACAGGGATATAATTTTGTGCTTTCTCTCTCTCGTTTTATCTTTCTCTTTCCACACCCTCTCTTCGTGTCTTCCCTTTCGCTGCCTCAGGTGGGTAAGGGCTGTCTCCAGCTTATAATGCTCGCACACTTCATCCTCCGCTTATAGCATTCACTTTAACACTACACCGACGCTTCCATCTCGTAAGCAGTGGTGCCCTCCCCCCTCCCACCTCAATGCCCTCCCCTCTAGCTCACACCACAACTGAGTATTTCTCCTAACGCTTTCTGTCACATCCATATCCACACCACAACGCTCCTTCACTTCCTCATTTGTCAGTGCGAGACTGGTGTGCATTGGTACAGTGTGGATAACCAGACAACATGGCGCCGCGGAGCTGGGCGGCGTGCATCTACACTACCACCCTCCAGCATTTGGTAACTAAGGCGGTGATCGTTGATTCGTTGGTGTGGCAGCGAGACGCGGATGAAGATCTTGGTAGACGGCCTGGCGCCATGAGCTAACCGAAGCAGACGTACACCCCACCACACCAAGAGCGACACTGGTGGTCGCTGACTGGGCATAGGGGTTTTAAATGGGTTTTGGCAGACAGGTAGACGCCGCATTGGGGGCGGGGCTTGCAATAAAGAAAATTCCCACAAAATGTAGGGGACCCTTATGTAACTTCGACGAATCTTTATACCGTCCATTGTCGTTTCGTTTTTATTTTTATTTTTTTTTCTCTCTCTCTCTCTCTCTCTCTCTCTCTTGTTCTTACGTTGCCTCATGTTCAAAGGTACTTTTATTTCTTAATGGCGGTGGTCTAATATAAATTTCCATGTGGCTCTATATGTGGACACTCAGTGCATTGTGTTTTCCATTTTTTCCTCCTAATCTACAGTTTATCACATCTTTCCTGGCTTATTTCCCTGCGATATCTATACTGCATTCGGATTCTACACTAAGTTATTGGCTACTTAATCAGTTGCTTTGTACTGTGATCGTATCGTATCTTTTATAAAAGCTCCAATAAGCTTGCATGCGTCGGTCTTAGTCACATGATGGCTCTCCACGCTGCTTGATCTCTGGCAGCCTCCCTATTCAGTCCCTTATCCCTGAGGTTACACTCTATGACCTCGTCTCAGGTCTTTTTCGGTCTGCCTCTCGCAACCCTACCCCCGACGTTCACACTTCTTACTGTAGATCCATAATATCTGAATGTTTCTTGTCTGCTTCTTATCATTTGTAGAGGTTCCCTGTACTGTGTGTGTGTGTGTGTGTGTGTGTGTTCTTACCTAATTGTATCTTTACAGGAATGAGTCAAGCTCGTACTGTCCCGTGTCTTAAACCATTTTTATCATACATATCCTTAAATTTATGAAACGTTTTGGCACACACTATTTCATTCGGTAGTGCATTCCACTGGTCAATTATTGCTCTATTTGGGAAACTAAATTTCCTTACGTCTTTATTGCCTCTCCTTTTATGCAGTTCTTTGCAGTGTCCTCTTACTGCTGCATCCCCATAGGTTATATACTCATTTATGTCTATTTTCTCCTTCCCTGATATGCATTTATATAGTATAATCATGTCTCCTCTTTTCCTTCTCTCCTGTAGTGTTGGTAGATTCAGGTTATTTAGTCTTTCTTCGTAGCTTAGGTCCCTTAAGCTTGGTATCCATCTTGTAGCGGCCCTTTGAACTTTTTCAATCTTGTCTATGTGTTTTTTTGAGATGAGGACTCCAGACTACTGATGCATACTCCAGGGTTGGTCTCATGAATGATGTTATTATCCTTCTTAGCATGTCTTCATTTATGTATGTGAATGCTATTCTCATATTTGCAAGCAGTGTATACATGTTCCGTACCTTCTCACTGATGTGGTCAGCTGGAGATAGTCTGTTATTGATAATCACACCTAGGTCCTTCTCTCTTTCTGATGTGTGTAGGGTTTTATTTCCTAACTTATAATCCCAGTCAGGTCTTTTTCCACTTTTACCAAACTTGATTACATGACACTTGTCCACATTGAATTCCATTTGCCATGTATTACTCCATTCATGAAGTTTATTTAATTCTTCTTGCAGCTCTTTACAAGAGTCTGTGTTAGTAATTCTCCGTTGTATTTTTGCATCATCTGCAAACATATTCAGATAGCTTTCATTTCCAGTGTTACTGTTTATATCATTTATATACACTAAAAACATGATTGGTGCCAGCACTGAGCCCTGTGTGGTACTCCACTAGTCACTTCTTTCCATGATGAGTAGTTTCCCCTTAGTACTGTTCTCATTTCTCTTTTTATGAGAAAATCTTTCATCCAACAAAACAGTTTGCCTTGAATTCCTCCTTGATAGTACAGTTTCCATAAAAGTCTTTGGTTTGGTACTGTGTCAAATGCTTTCTTGTGTGTGTGTGTGTGTGTGTGTGTGTGTGTGTGTGTGTGTGTGTGTGTGTGAGATGTGTTATGTAAGTATTTTTTTCTCTCTCTCTCCTTATTTACTCTAGTTCATTTTTACAGAAAGTGCATATGTAAGTCTGATCATGTGTGTCTGCCTGATTCGCCACGGCTACAATATATCATCTTGCCTGGTCGCTTGCCTGCTCGTTACTTACAGCCTCGTATCTGCATAATGAACCATGAAATATTGTAACTGGCTGACCGTGGCAGGACAACGAGAGATAAAGAGGGGGGATAAGAGAAAAAGAGCAGAGAGTAAAAGCAAAAAGAACAGAGTATGAGATAAAGAGAGCAGAGACTGAAACAAAGCGCATAAAGGCAGAATGGGGCCAGAAAAAGTGAAAAAAAAAACGAAGAACGAAAAAAAGAACACAGGATAACAATAATATAGGCTTAGATAGGAAGTTCGGAGGCTGATGAGGACTATGAGGAGTGCTACAGTATAAGCAGACGAGACTACGTGGTTCAGAGGCTGATGAAGGCTGTGAGAAGACCATGAATGATGTGAGAGAGTTGTCATTGTATAATCAGACAGGACGTGTACGACTCCCATTATGGTGTGTGTAATAAGCAGTAAAAAGCCTTGCACGAGGGAGGTCGGAAGCTACAAACGTGCTATTGACCCATTACCAATAGGAGTGTAATAGATACTAAACACCCTTGCACGAGAGGGAGGTAGGAGGCTTTAAAATCATACCATCGACAGACTACCAACTGGGCGAGTGTAATAGACAGTAAACATCCTTACTTGAGAGGAGACGGAAAGCTTTAGAAACATTCCAGTGACATATTAACCTTCATATTAAGCAAAGCACTGAGATATCTATTAACGCTTGCCATAAAAGACTGAACTTGAGTCTGTTATCTCGCAGCCACATACGAAAAGACATAAAACAAGGCATATCCAACGACTTGCAGTACAGCAACGTATCTTCAACCTTATTCTTACTTCCGACGACTTTATTCAACTTGGGCAACGTATCTGCTAATGAATCTTGGGAAGGATATCTGGTACACAAGGCTGTATCTACTGCCATCTTTCTAGTTCTAGTATTTTCCACGAAGCTCTTATACAATCGTCCAGAGAGAGCTAAATAAACTAAAAACATATGCTATACTGAGGAAGAGGCAATCGTAACTATAAAGGACGCTGTTCTTAAGCAGTTCACCCTCAGTCACACGAGAAGCCAAACGTAAAAGCAAAGTTTTAGTTACACAAGGCACATACAAAATATATAAAATAGACGAAACATGAAGCGAGCACACACACACACACACACACACACACACACACACACACACACACACACACACACAAAACCACGCCCACCTCCTGTGATGTTTGACTTTGGAAGGACCGACCAACAAAAGACCGCAATGCATAAACCAATTTATTTTAGCCCAGTCTCACCTAACCTATCTATATTTGCTCGAACTGAACCCTACCTAACCTCGAATGACCTAATCCAACCCAAGTTAACCCAACTTAATCTAACTTAACCTCATCTAACCCAGTCTAATTGTATTTAACCTCACAATCTCACGTAACCTCCTCATACCTAACCTAACCAATTCTGACGCAGCCTAACCGCATCTAATCCTACCCAGTCTCACTTAACCATCACATACCCGACCTAACCCAACCCAGTCGAGCCTAAAATGACCTAATCCAACCGAACCTAACCCAGCCTAACCCAGCCAAATAAAACCCAACGCAAAACCTATCAAAACCAACGTATTCTAAAGCAATCTAACCTAATCCGTCTATATCTAGTCGAACTGAAGCCAACCCAACCAAAAATTACCTGGATCAGACGAAACCACTGCCCAAAGTGACCTAACCTAACTTTCGATCGGCTCTATAAATTCGGTGAAGAGAATTTTGCTGCCTGAAAGCTCTACTGGATGTCACATCTTCCAAGTTTCCCTGTTCTGTGTACATAAGTTTGCTGTGCTAACGTGTGTGTGTTTATTTAGGAGTGTCTGAGATGTGTACTTCACAGGGAAAAATTATTATTTCACTTCTCTCTCTCTCTCTCTCTCTCTCTCTCTCTCTCTCTCTCTCTCTCTCTTCGTGTTAAAAAATTGGGTACACAATCGGCACGATGCGTCACCTTCCTACACGTAGTACAGACAAAAAAACGACGAGACGAGAGAGAGAGAGAGAGAGAGAGAGAGAGACTCCTCCCGTAGATCAATTAGAAGGCAGTACATTAACAGCCCACTCCCTCCCGCTTCCTCCTTCCTGCCTCCTGTTTATAATCCTCTGTTGTTTTTTCTATTGTTTTGGCCCACTGTTACAAAGTCAAAACAAAAGAACAATGACCAGAAATGACTCCCGTAGCGTCCAACGGCTCTGTCAGATAGAGGAGACCTCAATCAAGAACAATCCAACACAGCCTCGATCTCCTGGCCCTCCTTGTTGTCTTTTGTTTTTAAGGCCCTACTGTTTTCTCTGCTGTATATTATTTTTCTGGCCCAGTGGTGCTTTTTCCTGTACATTGCTTTTGGTCTGTGTTTTGTAATGTGGCTTCTAAAACTTGAGTCCCTTCCACTTGGTACTCTGTCTGAGGTTTAGGAAGTGAGCTGGACGTAAGTTTGTTCCTATTTCTGTCGGCATCCACTCGTACCCTCTCTCTCTCTCTCTCTCTCTCTCTCTCTCTCTCTCACACACACAAGGATAGGATACTTTTCTATAAGTGGGCAGATCAATCGTGAGAAACACAATATTTCAGCTTAAAAATTTGGTATCACTAAGTAAAACTCTTGCCCTGTATGGCTTGGTAAATTGCCCTGCTTTGGAGAACACCAAAGCATTGTCTCCTTTCCAGCTATTGAACTCTCTCTCTCTCTCTCTCTCTCTCCTCTCTCTCTCTCTCTTTCCCATAGAGCCAAGATATATGCCGAGAAACACCCAAAGCTTTTCCGCTAGAGCAAGAACAGAGCATTATTATTTTTTCTCCTGCTCAGGCTGTTGTTTGCCGGTCTTGGCATGTCGTGGCTTTTCTTAAGGGGTTATATCAAGAGCCCTGCCACTTCAAGCAGACCCTCTTAACTAAATAAAAATCACGTCTGGAAATAGCTAGAATAATAAAATGTCAGAGGAATACCAAAAGGAAGGTTAATACTCAGAACTATATTTTCAGGCTCTGGAAAGAAGTAAACACCATGACACCATAGCCTAAGTACGGGTCACTGAGACATAAAAGGGCACTGCTGGGGTTGAAGGTGTGTGTGTGTGTGTGTGTGTGTGACATGTGTGTGTGTGTGTGTGTGTGTGAAAGTGTAGTTTGTGTACAACAGTACTATACAGCCAGACACAAAAGCTTCACATAATATTTTCTTTACCTCTCATCTCTTTCTGTACTTTTTACTTCCCTCTGTTGCCTAATATTCCTAAGCTGGGAGAGGCATTTCTGTATGCTTCCCTACCCCCAATCATTCTACCTCTGATACAATACAGGAAAGTGACGAATTTCCCCCCACACACACCCTCTCTCCTCCCTCTCTCTCTCTCTCTCTCTCTCTCTCTAAGTGTTAAGTGGGAGCAGCAGAATACACCAGGCAGAACTTTATATGTCTCTTAAGTGTACACTCCCGTTTCATTGTTGTTGTTGTTGTGATATTTGCCCTCACAGCACATGGGTGAGGAGTTTTACACGGGCAAGAACATAGGAAAGCCCGTCAGAGAAGGTGGCATGAAGTGCAGCTCTCAAACGAGAGCATAGTTGGGTGACAAAAACTGCAAAGACGAAGCAGCAAGGCATGAGACAAGATCAGGCGTGGCTCAGCGAAGTTACGAGAGGCAGTCTGCGTGGCGATATAGTTGACGAGGGCAGCACGTGCAGTGGAACAAACCCACGATGCCCTCACGGATGGCAGCTTCCTCAGATGGAGAGAGGGAGTTGGAGAATGTATGGCCTCATGGATCTGCAAGTCTGATACAAAGTCATGGTAGACGAGAGGCAGTGTATCTTCCTGAAATCGTTGATCGGATCACGTGGATGGCAGAGAAAGAGTAGCTCTTCCAGGTCCGCATCCGTGCAGGGCATCGAAGATCCACGAGTCCCTGAGAGTGGTGGAAGGAGGGCCTCGATCCGGCGAGCAACCTTGGAGGAGAGGGTCGCTCTTGGTCTTTCCCCCTTTCTTCTTTTGTTTCTTCCCTCCTTCTCCTTAGGTGGAGGGGGAGGAAGAAGAGAGAGCGATGGCGTGCAGGCGGTGGTGAAGGTGGAAGAGGCTCCTCCCCACTTCGTCAGGGAGCAGATGGAGAGGGCACGGAGGAGGGCTCCCGCTGGTCTTCCAGACGTACTAGAGGGACAGAGGGGACGAGACCCACCCGCTCCTCCTCAGCCTCCTGATGAAGGAAGGCGGACACCTCCACGACCCAGTCTCCCCATGCCTCAATATCCATGGCCTGTGACGGTTCCGGGTCCCAGGTGATCGAAGGTTCCAATGGTGGTGGCGCCACTCGTCCGGTTAAGAGGGGTATCCAAAACACAGCCGTTTTCGCGGTGTCGTGCGAGGTGAGGTGGTGGCTGCTGTCGCCAGGCCTTGGACGCTCCTGACGAGGAGACGAGCAGATCTGCGGGTGAAGCTTCAGGGGAATAGCAAGGCGTGGAAGGCCGATTTCTCCCTCAAGATCTGAGGAAGGAGAACAGCCAGAACCGACTTGAGCTTACCCCCACTAAAGTATCCTTCGCTAGCCGTCAGCGTATACATCATCGCAACGAGTGTGTTTGTGTTGCCAGCACTTTCGAGGACCCTTTGGCTGGCGTCTCTGGGCAGGGTGACGCCGCGCCCTTCGTGCACGGGCAGAGCCCTGCACAGCAACACCACCCGGCCCAGTGACGTCCTTAGCTTCTCGGGACCCTTGGAAAGCCTGTAACAACACGAAACTCCACCGTCTCTCCCTCGGCCAAGTGGAAGCGCTGGAAATGCCGTGGATTTGGTGCAACGATCCCAGAAGCGTGCACGAAAACATCAGCGCCAGTGTCCCGGCGTTTGATGAAACCATAACGACGATCTCACACGTTGAACTCAATTCACGGTTCCCTGGATGGAAGTGGCTCCTGGCGGCACCGGATCTGCTGTTTCTGGTGCCCCCTCGCAACGGGTCTGAGGCACGAGTAGAGTCGCTGGAAGTCCTCTGAGGCATAGTGACGACTGGCCAGGCCAAGCTATGCAAGAGGAGTGCTCGTTTTCCATTCACTGTCCTAGAATTGTCGAGGATTGAGGGTGTGCGGTGTGGCTAATGTGGTACACAACCCTTTCACTACGAGTACTGTAATGTCTTATTCGTGCCAATCTCCAGACAGATTTTATCCAGCTTAAAGGGGATTTCCAATCGAACTGGAGAGGGGTTATATCTAGCCTTCATTAACCCCTTCGCCACTCAAGGGTCTTTTCCAAGTTTAAAATCGTCTTTGAGAGAGAGAGACAGACAGACAGACAGACAGACAGAAACAGACAGACAGAATTAAAATAAAACTGTGTCATCGGACTGAAGGAGTTAACCAGTTTCTATGACCAACGCCAGACGATTTTATTCAGCCGAGGGGACAATTTTTTTAATTTTTTTAAGCATGGAAGAAGGAACTTGCGGCTAAACGGGTGAGAAAAACTATCTCTTGTAAACTTTTTTTCCTTTTCCGTGATAACAAATTTAACCCACTTTCAATTCGGCGGGGTATTTTTTATGCATTCGAGCTGGAGAGCAGATTTTAGGCCCTAGTAACCAAGGAGACTCATTTCTATCTCTTAACTGAGGCCCACACTGAATTTCACGCAACCACGACTTAGCATTCTCTTTGTGGGAGTGGTCTGGTTCCAT
>NC_137059.1:0-60000 GCF_032717465.1 Coenobita brevimanus
CACCAACCGACTAACCCCAACCACCAACCAACACGAACCAACCAACCCCAACCACCAATCAACACCAATCAACCAACCCCAACCACCAACCAACACCAACCAACCAACCCCAACTACCAACCAACACCAACCAACGAACCCCAACCACCAACCAACACCAACCAACCAACACCAACCAACAAACCCCAACCACAAACCAACACCAACCAACCAACCCCAACCACCAACCAACACCAACCAACCAACCCCAACCACAAACCAACACCAACCAACCAACCCCAACCACCAACCAACACCAACCAAACAACCCCAACCACCAACCAACACCAAACAACCAACCCCAACCACCAACCAACACCAACTAACCAACCCCAACCACCAACCAACACCAACCAACCAACCCCAACCACCAACTAACACCAACCAACACCAACCAACCAACCCCAACTACAAACCAACACCAACCAACCAACCCCAACCACCAACCAACACCAACCAACCAACCCCAACTACAAACCAACACCAACCAACCAACCCCAACCACCAACCAACACCAACCAACCAACCCCAACCACCAACCAACACCAACCAACAACAACAACCAAAAACACCAACCGACCAACCCCAACCACCAACCAACCCCAACCAACCAACCCCAACCACCAACCAACAACAATCAACCAACCCCAACCACCAACCAACACCAACCAACCAACCTATCTACCAACCAACACCAACACACCAACCCCAACCACCAACCAACACCAACCAACCAACCCCAACCACAAACCAACACCAACCAACCAATCCCAACCACCAACCAACACCAACCAACCAACCCCAACCACCAACCAACACCAACCTACCAACCCCAACCACCAACCAACCAACCCCAACCACCAACCAACACCAACCAAGCAACCCCAACCACCAACCAACACCAACCAACCAACCCCAACCACCAACCAACACCAACCAACCAACCCCAACCACCAACCAACACCAACTAACCAACCCCAACCACCAACCAACACCAACCAACCAACCCCAACCACCAACCAACCCCAACCAACCAACCCCAACCACCAACCAACACCAACGAACCAACGACAACCACCAACCAACACCAACCAACCAACACCAACCTCCAACCAACACCAACCAACCAACACCAACCACCAACCAACACCAACCAACCAACACCAACCACCAACCAACACCAACCAACCAACACCAACCACCAACCAACACTAACCAACCAACACCAACCACCAACCAACACCAACCAACCAACACAAACCACCAACCAACACCAACCACCAACCAACACCAACCAACCAACACCAACCACCAACCAACAACCAACCACCCAACACCAACCACCAACCAAAACCAACCAACCAACACCAACCACCAACCAACACCAACCACCAACCAACACCAACCAACCAACACCAACCACCAACCAACACCAACCAACCAACACCAACCACCAACCAACACCAACCACCAACCAACACCAACCAACCAACACCAACCAACACCAACCACCAACCAACACCAACCACCAACCAACACCAACCAACCAACACCAACCAACACCAACCACCAACCAACACCAACCACCAACCAACACCAACCACCAACCAACACCAACCAACCAACACAAACGACCAACCAACACCAACCACCAACCAACATAAACCAACCACGAACCACGAACCACGAACCACGAAACAGCAACACGTTTGCGAACGGCAGGAGCCGCAGGGAGATGGTTTGCGAACGGCAACAGAAGCAGGGAGATGGTTGGCGAACGGCAGCCGCTGCAGGGAGATGGTTGGCGAACATCAGCAGCCGCAGGGAGATCGTTGGCGAACGCCAGCACCCGCAGGGAGATCGTTGGCGAACGCCAGCCCCCGCAGGGAGATCGTTGGCGAACGCCATCACCTGCAGGGAAATCGTTGGCGAACGCCAGCACCAACAGGGAGATCGTTGGCGAACGCCAGCACCCACAGGGAGATCGTTGGCAAACGCCAGCACCCACAGGGAGATCGTTGGCGAACGCAGCACCCACAGGGAGATCGTTGGCGAACGCCAGCACCCACAGGGAGATCGTTGGCTAACGCCATCACCCACAGGGAGATCGTTGGCGAACGCCAGCACCCACAGAGAGATCGTTGGCGAACGCCAGCACAAACAGGGAGATCGTTGGCGAACGCCAGCACCCACAGAGAGATCGTTGGCGAACGCCAGCACCCGCAGGGAGATCGTTGGCGAACGCCAGCACCAGCAGGGAGATCGTTGGCGAACGCCAGGAACCGCAGCGAGATCGTTGGCGAACGCCAGCACCGAGAAGGAATATCGTTAGCGAACGCCAGGAACCACAGCGAGATCGTTGGCGAACGCCAGCACCCACAGGGAGATCGTTGGCGAACGCCAGCACCCACAGGGAGATCGTTGGCGAACGCCAGCACCCGCAGGGAGATCGTTGGCGAACGCTAGCACCCGCAGCGAGATCGTTGGCGAACGCCTGCACCCGCAGCGAGATCGTTGGCGAACGCCAGCACCCACAGGGAGATCGTTGGCGAACGCCAGCACCCACAGGGAGATCGTTGACGAACGCCAGCACCTACAGGGAGATCGTTGGCGAACGCCAGCACAAACAGGGAGATCGTTGGCGAACGCCAGCACCCACAGGGAGATCCTTGGCGAACGCCAGCACCCACAGGGAGATCGTTGGCGAACGCCAGCACCCGCAGGGATATCGTTGGCGAACGGCAGCACCCACAGGGAGATCGTTGGCGAACGGCAGCACCCGCAGCGAGATCGTTGGCGAACGGCAGCACCCACAGCGAGATCGTTGGCGAACGCCAGCACCCGCAGCGAGATTGTTGGCGAACGGCAGCACCCGCAGCGAGATCGTTGGCTAACGCCAGCACCCACAGCGAGATCGTTGGCGAACGCCAGCAGTCGCAGCGAGATCGTTGGCGAACGCCAGCACCCACAGAGAGATCGTTGGCGAACGCCAGCATCCACAGGGAGATCGTTGGCGAACGCCAGCACCCGCAGGGAGATCGTTGGCGAACGCCAGGAACCGCAGCGAGATCGTTGGCGAACGCCTTCACCCAGAGGGATATCGTTGGCGAACGCCAGCACCCACAGGGAGATCGTTGGCTAACGCCAGCACCCACAGGGAGATCGTTGGCGAACGCCAGCACCCACAGGGAGATCGTTGGCGAACGCCAGCACCCACAGGGAGATCGTTGGCGAACGCCAGCACCCACAGGGAGATCGTTGGCGAACGCCAACACCCACAGGGAGATCGTTGGCGAACGCCAGCACCCACAGGGAGATCGTTGGCGAACTCCAGCACCCACAGGGAGATCGTTGGAGAACGCCAGCACCCACAGGGAGATCGTTGGCGAACGCCAGCACCCACAGGGAGATCGTTGGCGAACGCCAGCACCCACAGGGAGATCGTTGGCTAACGCCAGCACCCACAGGGAGATCGTTGGCGAACGCCAGCACCCACAGGGAGATCGTTGGCGAACGCCAGCAAACACAGGAGATCGTTGGCGAAGGCCAGCACCCACAGGGAGATCGTTGGCGAACGCCAGCACCCACAGGGAGATCGTTGGCGAACGCCAGCACCCACAGGGAGATCGTTGGCGAACGCCAGCACCCACAGGGAGATCGTTGGCGAACGCCAGCACCCACAGGGAGATCGTTGGCGAACGCCAGCACCCACAGGGAGATCGTTGGCGAACGCCAGCACCCACAGGGAGATCGTTGGCGAACGCCAGCACCCACAGGGAGATCGTTGGCGAACGCCAGCACCCACAGGGAGATCGTTGGCGAACGCCAGCACCCACAGGGAGATCGTTGGCGAACGCCAGCACCAACAGGGAGATCGTTGGCGAACGCCAGCACCAACAGGGAGATCGTTGGCGAACGCCAGCACCAACAGGGAGATCGTTGGCGAACGCCAGCACCAACAGGGAGATCGTTGGCGAACGCCAGCACCAACAGGGAGATCGTTGGCGAACGCCAGGAGCCGCAGCAAGATCGTTGGCGAACGCCAGCACCAACAGCAACACGTTGGCGAACACCACTACCCCAAACCAATCTCGCTCCCGTCCCACCACGCGCGGCAGACCTGCCACACATAGCTCTCCTACCGCAGGCCGTGATCAGTCTTGCGCCCGACCAGGGACAGACGATCTTCGATTCTTTGCTGGTACTGTGTTCATCCTGGACATCGAGCATCCAGTTGCGACCGTACATACAGACGTCCTCGCTCCCAGACCAGACAGCGTACGCCTTCCTGCTCACGTACGTCCACACTGCAAATACCACAAATCAAGCACGACTCACACCACTGAGGAATGTCGTTACCTCAACCGCCCACAGTCGCGGGAAGCGCCCAGCGCCCGTATCGGACCAATATCACGTAGAACCAGAAACCCAACTCCCCATCCGCCATGTAGGTCCCATAACATCCTCGGGTTTAGTCATTCTCGGAAGCAGTCATGACATACCAACGTCATTCTACTTGGACACAGGATCTATAGTAAATCTCATCTCCGAAAATTCCTTACAAATTATTCATCGCCATCACAGCCACGTCAGTTTCCTAGAACCACCAGACATTCGCCTATGTGGTGTTAACGGCTCAGAGTTTAAGGTTAAGGGAAGAGTCACTTTTGAAGTCAAACTCCACAGAGATTTGCCCCCTATCCTCATTGAATTTCATGTCACTAATGACTTGCAGTATCCCGCAGGATGCCCTTATTGGTTTCTCCACCATGGCACAACATTCCATTGCATTATTACCTGCTTGTGGTAGTATAGACATTTCTGGATTCCCGGTTTCCACTATGGAATGTCCCCGTCCTGTTCTTACGATCAAATCAGTCCTTCAATTACCTCTGTCCCTATCAGTACCAAAAAGTCCAACCCAGCCCAAACAACCACTCTCATCATCTGAGAATACAGAGATCATTCCTTTACTGACTGCGAGCAAGGACATAAATTCCTCAATGTCTCCTGATACATCACCTCAGCCCTCGAACATGGCTCTTACATCCTCTCTCGACAACACTATCGCTGACTCAGACATGTCTCAGTTACCTACCTCACACAGTCTGAATGATCTTCTCCAACACGCAGAGACGAAACGTGCAGTAACGAATACGTGCACAATTTTGTTACCGCATGAGTTCACCAAAGTCTCTGTTTGTGTTGCCGGTGCGAAAGAAGGAGTGGACGTACTAACCCTACCTGAGACGTGTTGTGTGAATGGCTTGACTTATGAGTCAGCGTGGTGTACGGTCTTACAGGACAGTTTATGCTACCTGTACTTACTCAATGTCACAAATGCTCTGCTAAAACTTAAAAGTGGTGTAAAGATTGGAGACTTCCTAGTATACCCAGCGGCCGTAAAGGTGTGCCAGGATTCCTCAATTCCTACTATTCAGACTGATGATACGCCAATCGGTGTATGTACTATTAACTCTACGGGATCTGCGCCGACGCATTCACCCGATATGCTCTCACATCTCACTTGCACAGATTTCCCAGAACATACGCCTCAACTCCTCGACCTTCTGACCTCGTACATGAAACGTGGTTGCCTTACCTGGTGAACCGATGGGTAGAACAGACCTTGTCAAACATACGATTGAACTACTCCCAGGAACTCAGCCGCTTTACATACCAGCGTATCAATTGCCTCACAGCCAGAGAAAGCAAACAGATCAAATGGTACAGAACATGTTAGACCAGGACATTATTGAACCCTCCGTCAGTCCATGGAATAGCCCACTTTTCTTAGTACCAAAGAAGGACGGCAACTTTAGACCAGTAGTCGACTATCGTAAGGTCAATTCTGTCACCGTTCCAGACCGTTTCCCGTTACCTGTCCTCACTGATTTGCTAGAATCCCTTGGTGACAATAACGTAGTCTTTTCATCTTTAGACCTCCTCAGCGGGTACTGGCAGGTCGAAATGGAAGAGTCCTCTTGCCCAGTTACAGCCTTTAGCACCCCTTCCGGACATTTTCAGTTTAAGAGACTCCCTTTTGGTCTGAGAAATGCTCCTTCTGTGTTCATGCGAACTTATCCATTCAGTCTTCAGCGGTATGATGGGACACTCTCTTTTTGCTTACCTAGATGATATCATTGTTGTGAGTAAATCCATCCCTGATCATTTTACCAAACTCCAGCAAGTCTTTGAACGCCTGCAGCTCGCAGGCCTGAAAATCAATCTCAGTAAATGTGACTTCCTGCTAAAGAAAATCAAATTCCTAGGCCATGTCGTAGATGCACAAGGCATTCATACTAATGAGGATAAAACTAAGGTGATCATTAACTTCCCAGAACCTACCACTACCGACGCTGTACGAAGTTTCCTGGGCCTCAGTGGCTATTATCGTCGCTACATCCGGAATTATGCGCAGATCGCCGCTTCTCTGACCCACTTACTCAAGCAGAATGTGCCCTTTTTTTGGACTAACGACCAGTCACAGGCTTTCCAAAAGCTAAAGACAGCTCTTGTAAATGCCCCTATTCTAGCGTTCCCTGATTATACCACACCCTTCCTTCTCTGCACAGACGCCTCAGGCACTGGACTTGGTGCCGTTTTGATGCAACTCGATGAAGCATCAAGGAAGCGCGTAATAGCGTATGCTAGTCGCACCCTTACAACCGCTGAACGTAACTACAGTGTTACAGATCTCGAAGCGCTAGCGGTAATCTGGTCCTTGAAACATTTCAGAGATATAGTCTATGGTTATCCAGTGCATATCCAAACAGACCACCTTCCACTATGTGATTTGTTCAAGAATCGCAACCTAACAGGTAAGGTTAGCTAGATGGTCTATCATCATCCAGGACTTTAATCCCACTTTTCAATGTGTACCAGGCAAGTTGAATGTAGTCACAGACGCACTTACTCTCACGTCACGTAGCAGCAGCTATAACATCACTGCAGCCTGAAGTAACTGAAAATACTACACTAACGTCAGAAGTTGTTCAAACTTTCAACGCCAAGACCCCATGTGGTCCAAAGTCATTTATTTCCTAGAATCTGGCGATGCCTCGACCTTACCTACTCTGCCAGTATCACTAGATGAGTTCATGCTAGACAATGATCTCTTGTACAGGAAAACACTGCTAACAGGCAAAGATATGCCCAATCGCGAAGTACGCCAACTTGTTGTCCCCACTGCCCTGATACCAAAGATTCTTCATATTGTTCATAATACTCCTCAAGCTTCCCATCCAGGTAAAGACCGATGCTTGCACCAAGCACGTCTCAAATACTATTGGCCAACCATGCCGCGATATCAATGCCCACTGTGACTCTTGCCTCTCCTGCCACCGCCACAAAGGATCAACCGGCTTACCAGTACCTCTCTTACAATACCCAATCCCATCACGACCATGGGAAACTGTCTCAATCGATCTCTTAAAACTACCTCTCACAGAATCTGGCGCTGAGTACTTGTTCGTAGCGGTCGACCACTTCTCCCGCTACTGTGTCCTCGTAACCCTCTCCGACAAGACCGCGAAGAGCGTTGCACGTGCCCTTGTAGATCACGTAATTTGCCCGTTCAGTACCCCTCATACCATTCATACTGACAACGGTACAGAGTTCAACAATAGCCTTCTCGATGAGATCTGTCGCCACTTTCATATCAGTAAGTGCAATGTCGTGCCTAACCATCCGGCTTCCAATGGCCTTGTAGAACGCCACAACCGAAAAATCTTAGAGTGCCTCAGACATCTAGGCTCCCATAGTTCGTCCTGGGATGACTGGATTCCCCAAGTGGCATCCTCCATCAATAGTTCCATCAATGCATCCATTGCTGAATCTCCCTTCTTCGTCCTCTTTGGCTTTGACAAGGACCTCCCACACTCTCTCTTATCCTCAAAGCCAGAACCCATCTACAACATGGATGATTATGTTAAACTAAAATTGGCCAACTTCCAGACAATCCACCAGTATGTCCAATCCACTTTGGCTTCCTCTCAGGAGGACATGCTGCAGCGCCAACATAAGTCCGCCTCTCCTATCACTATCAGTGTAGGCGATCTTGTCTTTGCTCATTCCCATACGCGTTCCTCTAAGTTGGATGACAAATTTACAGGGCCCCACCGCGTCCTCACTCAACAAGGCAACAAATTTCACCTCCAGGACCTGTCCACTAAGGACACCAGATGGGTCCACGTCGATGACTTAAAGCGAGCACCCGTGGACTCGTGTTGGAAGAGTCACTTACACAACCTCCTGCCCCCTCTTCCCCTCCTCCCATCCCTCAGTCTGCCTTGTCTCCACCTATCCCTCAGTCTCCTTCCTCTCCATCTCCACCTGCTCATTCATCAATCAATCACTATCGGTCCAAACTGCGCTCTGCCCATCAACCTCTTCACGACCTCCCCCATTAACTCTACCCTGATTTTCTAGGTACGATGTTAGCGATCTCCCTGCTGGCAGTGCTGACCCTCCTGGGGTCTGGGTCAGGTCAGGACGATGGTGGAGTACGTCCCGGGGCCTTGGTCGGCTCAGGAGGCGAGGTCTCCTTGCGCTACGATCTTGCGCCCCTGGCCAACGTAGCCATTGCCCTACCTGCCTACGCGCACCAGCTCCATGGAATCAGGAACCATCTCACGGCCCTCATGGGGACACACAACCCGAATGAGTATCTCTATAACCTTTTCCTCCCACTCTCCTGGCAGTTGCAATACATAGGTAACAGATTCACTGAGCTCAATGACACATTTTCCATTCCGACACTCGTGTGCAACGAGGTCTCTTCGACTTCGGCGGTGAGATTCTGAGTGGCTTGTTTGGCGTTGCTACAGCCCGTGACATTTCTAGCTTCAAATCTGATCTCTCATTTAGCTTCAGCCCTAGAATCACAACGCCGAGTCCTTAAAATCCAACACACTATGTTACAGAAGCTCACAACCCAACTCAATGAAGTCATGTCCACTCTAAACAATTTCACCGATATCTTACAACGCCACCTTTCAGATCTCAACGTTATCTCTCAGTTCTTCTACCTCAAACTCAACATGGATAATCTCCAACTGGACGTTGACTCTCTCCTGTCTCAAGTCTCTACCTTGGTTCGTATCCTGGTCGATGCTATCAATGGACGTGTCACTGCCGACTTAGTACCTGTCTCAGCTCTCCGTTCTGTCCTGGAATGGGCTCACTCCACCTTCGGTCTCTCCCCAGTCCTCCCTTACTCCTCCCTTGAATATTATTATCCTGTTCTCGAAGCCACTCTTCTCACTACATACGTCGTCGTCCATATTCCTCTCCGTCCTGCCATAACCTTTAACCTCTTCCACATCATTCCCTTCCCTTTCCGCCTCAACAACTCCTTGTTACAGGTATCTGTTCCTTCAGAATATTTCCTCCTCTCCCATAATCCTCTTTCCGTTGCCTTCCTTTCTTCCACAGACCTCCAGCAATGTTCCTCCCTTACTCCGACCTCTCGTCTCTGTGCTGCCCACCTTTTCGCTATCTTCCCTAGCAGTGCTACACCCTGTGAGTCTGCTTTAGTTCGCAACCATTCCATCTACTCGGCCTGTTCTTTTGTCCCAGCTCCTGACCTCCCGGTCCACCATGCTCACCTCAACCATGTCCAGTATTTCTTCTTTGCTGTTCCCATCTCTGTCACAATCATGTGTCCTGGTTCTCCCGTTCGCTCCGTCCCCGCTAGTGGTCTCTGCAAAGCACCTGACTATTGTACCGTCAAATCAGAGTCCGTCATCACTTACGCCACTCGCTATCACCAAGCTGTTCGTAAACACTCCTGACATCTTTCAACCAATCGACATGCCTTCAACCCTACCATTTGCCAACATTACCATCACCTCCCCTCACTTGCGCATGCTCACCTTCCTCAATGACAGTGATTCATTATGGATCAATTTTCTCTGGCCTTCAGCCGTTCATCGGTTCATCCAACAGTTGTGTTTCCCCCTGTGGTTATCGCTTTCATAGGTTTTCTACTCATCATCTGTGCAGTGCATTGTTGTGTCAGAAAAATGGAACGTCGACTCCAGGAAATCAGAGTCGCTACAGGCATAGTACGCCCTACACACGACGTAGACACTCCCCGTACTTAGTGCCCTCGCATTCCGTGACTACCATTGCCATCTAACATTTAACCACACTGTGAACAGCACTCTGCCTACTAGAACATGATGGTATTTCTTTCATGCATTACTGAGTGACAGTGTATCCTACAGAAAATAAAAAAAAAAAAAAAAAAAAAAATGAAGGAAGAACAACAATAGAACTCTCATATCTACTCCTTGTTTCTCATGCATCAAACTATTATTGTGTACTTCCCATTATGTTTATATATCCCTTCGACCCTTACTGGATTTGTACCTATTATTCCTTGTATATCTTATATGTATATATCCTTCTAATTCCCTCCCCTCAACATGGCCATGTCTCCCCTACTGCCCCTGTATCATACTTATCCCTTGTACAAACCTCCCGGTCCTGCCTTACTACTATAATCACCCACCTTTTAACTCCTGGTGTCAGGAGACACCATCTCAGCTACCCGGGGGAGTAGTGTACCCCCTCCACAATATGTCTACCCCCGATGTATATATGTCCCCCCCCAATGCATACATGCCCCCACTAAACTTGCTAGGCCAGCACCCTTTCCCACGCCTGAAGACGGCGTTATTGCATCAGTTGATATCGGGCAGCCGGGAAGGGTAGACTATTTTACTGTGAGCTTGTAATAAACTCCTTATCTAGCTGTTTGTACACGGAGTTTCTATCACCAAAGTATTGCAAGTTACAATATACAGGAGAGTAGTAAGGCACACTATGGAAAATAATTCGCTATGGATAAGGCGTCAGGGAGCCACCTTAACCTACGAGAATACAGGCCTTAATCCCATCAGTCTGAGCATTATTTCCTTCACTACTGCAGACAGAGTGGCACAAAAAAGAAGATATGGAACGTTGTGGTGGCGCTGTGGATGTGCTGGTGTTTGTAGAGAGAATGGAGAATGCGAGACTGACTAGGAGAGTGTGTGAGTGGGGTGAAGGTGGAGGGGGTGTGGGAGAAACCGAGGATGAGATGGAGGGGTCGGGTGGAGAGGTAGATGAGTGAGGAGGGTGTAAACTGGAGAGAAGGAAGCGGGATGGCAAAGGATAGAATGACCTGGAGACGATAGATTTGTAGCCACCCTTTCCTAGATTCAGGTATCTTACTATAATACTCGAAGACAAATTAGAAGAGGCCTGGTCTAAGCTGAATGAAAACGTGTGGGTGATAAGATACTGATGCCGAGAAACGTTTGTATATAGAAAGGATTAATGGGGGCCTTCTAACTAATTTACAGATACCGAATAACGTTTGCATATAGATGGGATTAATAGAGACTTTCTGGTCGATATACCGACACTGAAAAACGCTTGCATATAGAAGGGGTTAATGGAGACTTTCTAACCACGTATTCAGCGTAGGTCAGACGGGTTCACCTGACAGCACCCCTCCACCTCGTTCTCTTCTGCCCAGCGAGAATAAAACGGAAAAGACGTGATCCTATCGTATCTGGGAGTCCGGGGAGGTGCCAGATTCAGTCACGTTGTTACTACACGTGCAAATTTCCCGCTACTGAGTGAAATCTTCCCGGGTTAATGCCTTGAATCCCGGTGATGTCCATTCTTTTTTTTAAGTTTATTCTTGTTATTATAGTCTGTTTGTTTTCATCTGACGGAACCAGACCACTCCCACAAAGAGAATGCTAAGTCGTGGTTGCGTGAAATTCAGTGGGCCTCAGTTAAGAGATAGAAATGAGTCTCCTTGGTTACTAGTCAAATCTGCTCTCCAGCACGAATGCATAAAAAAATACCCCGCCGAATTGAAAGGGTTTAATTTGTTATCACGGAAAAGGAAAAAAAAAGTTTATAAGAGATAGTTTTCCACCGTTTAGCCGCAGTTCCTTCTTCCATACTTAAAAAAATATAAAAAAAGATTGTCCCTCGGCTGAATAAAATCGTCTGGCGTTGGTCATAGAAACTGGTTAACTCCTTCAGTCCGATGACACAGATTTATTTTAATTCTGTCTGTCTATTTCTGTCTCTCTGTCTGTCTGTCTGTCTCTCTCTCTCTCAAGACGATTTTAAACTTGGAAAAGACCCTTAGTGGCGAAGGGGTTAATGAAGGCTAGATATAACCCCTCCAGTTCGACAAATCCCCTTTAAGCTGGATAAAATCGTCTGGAGATTGCACGAATAAGATTACAGTACTCGTAGTGAAAGGGTTGTGTACCACGTTAGCCACACCGCACACCCTCACTCCTCGAATTCTAGGACAGTGAATGAAACGAGGTACACTTAAGACATAAAAGTTCTGCCTGGTATTCTGCTGCTCCCACTTAACACTTAGAGAGAGAGAGAGAGAGAGAGAGAGGGTGTGTGGGGGGGAAATCCGTCACTTTCCTGTATTGTATCAGAGGGAATGATTGGGGGAGAAGCATACGAAGCCTCTCCCAGCTTAGGAATATTAGGCAACAGAGGGAAGTAAAAAGTAGAAGAGATGAGGTGAAATATTGGGTGAAGTTTTTGTGTCTGGCTGTATAGTACTGTTACACAACTACACTTTCACACACACACACACACACACACACACACACACACACACACACACACACACACACACACCTCAACCCCAGTGCCATTTTATGCTCAGTGACCCGTACTTAGGCTATGGTGTCATGTGTTTACTTCTTTCCAGAGCTGAAAATATTGTCTGAGTATTAACCCTCTTATTCCCTGACATTTTATTATTCTAGCTATTTCCAGACGATTTTATTTAGTTAAGAGGGTCTGCTTGAAGTGGCAGGTCTTGATATAACCCTTAAGAAAGCCACGACATGCCATGACCGGCACAACAGCTGAGCAGAGAAAAAATAATGATGCTCTGTTCTTGTCTAGCGGAAAAGTTTTGGGTGTTTCTCGGCTATACTTGGCTCTATGGGAAAAGAGAGAGAGAGAGAGAGAGAGAGAGAGAGAGAGAGAGAGAGTTCAATAGCTGGAAAGGAGACAATGCTTTGGTGTTCCTCAAAGCAGGGCAATTTTACAAGCCATACTGGGCAAGAGTTTTACTTATTGATACCAAATTTTAGCTGAAGTATTGTGTTCTCACTCGATTCGCCCACTTAAGAAAAGTATCCTATCCTTGTGTGTGTGTGTGTGTGTGTGTGAGAGAGAGAGAGAGAGAGAGAGAGAGTACGAGGATGCAGACAGAAATAGGAACAAAACACATCCAGTCACTTAAACCTCAGACAGAGTACCAAGTGGAAGGGACTCAAGTTTTAGGCCACATTACAAAACACACACCAAAGCAATGTACAGGAAAAAGCACCACTGGGCCAGAAAAACAATATACGAAAAACAGTAGGGCCTTAAAAACAAAAGACAACAAGGAGGGCAGGAGATCAGGCTGTGTTGATTGTCTTGATTGTCTCCTCTATCTGACAGAGCGTTGGACACTACGGGAGTCATTTCTGGACAGGAGGCAGGAAGGAGGGCGGGAGGGAGGGCTGTTATGTACTGCCTCTTCCATTCAACACAACACTAGCAGTTGGCCCTAATTATCTACGGGAGGATTCTCTCTCTCTCTCTCTCTCTCGTTTTTTGTCTGTACTACATTAGGACGCATCGTGCCGATTGTGTACCCAATTTTTTAACGCGAGAGAGAGAGAGAGAGAGAGAGAGAGAGAGAGAGAGAGAGAGTAAATTTTTCCCTGTAGTACACATCTCAGACACTCCTAAATAAACACACACACAAACACACAAACTTATGTACACAGAACAGGCGAAACTTGGAATGTGACATCCGTAGACTTTCAGGCAGCAAAATTTCTTGGTGAATATATCAATGGAATTTATAGCCGATCGAAAGTTAGGTTAGGTCACTTTGGGCAGGGTTTGGTCTGATTAGGTAATTTTTGGTTGGGTTGGCTTCAGTTCGACTAGATATAGACGGATTAGGTTAGATTGCTTTAGAATACGTCGGTTTTGATAGGTTTTGGGTCGGGTTTTATTTGGTTGGGTTAGGCTGGGTTAGGATCGGTTGGATTAGGTCATTTTAGGCTTGACTGGGTTGGGTTAGGTCAGGTATGGTATGGTTAAATGAGACTGGGTAGGATTAGGTAGGGTTAGATGCGGTTAGGCTGCGTCAGAATTGGTTAGGTTAGGTATGAGGAGGTTAGGGGAAATTGTGAGGTTAAATACAATTAGACTGGGTTAGGTGAGGTTAATTTAGGTTAGGTTGGGTTAATTTAGGTTGGATTAGGTCATTCGAGGTTTGGCAGGGTTCAATTCGAGCAAATATTGATAGGTTAGGTAAGACTGGGCTAAAATAAGTTGGTTTAGATGTGATTAGGTTGATTTGGGTTGGTGAAGGTGAAATAGGTTAATTATGGGTAGGATTAGTGAGATTAGTACAGATTAGATATGGTTAAGAGGGATCCGTGCACCATAGCATTGTCCTTCTCTGGTCAACCTACATTTTCCTTTCACTTTTCTATACATATCTCAATTTCTTTTTTCGACTCATCTTTCCTTGTAGCCTCACTTCATCGTCTCGTTTCCGATTCCCATATTCCAGTCAAGTTTCATATCCTTTTCCTTTTCCCTTTACGTATTTTCATATTTTCATCATTTTTTTTTTTACTCGTCTACGGATTATTTATATTAAACTTCAGTTCCTCACGGTAATTTCTTTCTCTTTCTCGTTCAGCCAGCCTTGTCGTCCCTCTGTTTTTATACTCACAGTTATACAAACGTTCCTGACTTTCTTCCCTCTCCCCCGAGAGGAGAATGGTGGACTGCTGGAGAAGCGCTACGTAAGCCTGTAATCCATCAGGAGCTGAGGAGGAGCGTGTCTCGTCCCCTGTCCCTCTAGTACACCTGGACGCGCGGATCCCTCCTCCTTGCCCCCTCCATCTGCTCCTGACGAAGTGGAGGAGCCTCTTCCACCTTCACCACCGCCTGCCGCCATCGCTCTCTCTTCTTCTCCCCCTCCACCTAAGGAGAAGAGGAAGAAACAAAAGAAGAAAGGGGGAAAGACCAAGAGCGACCCCTCCTCCGTTGCTCGCCGGATCGAGGCCCTCCTTCCACCACTCTCAGGGACTCGTGATCTCGATGCCCGCACGGATGCGGACCTGGAAGAGCTACTCTGCTGCCTCACGGATCCGATCAACGACGCTGATACACTGCCTCTCGTCTATCAGACTTTGTATCAGAAGATCCGTGAGGCATACATTTCCAACTCCCTCTCTCCATCTGAGGAAGCCGCCATCCGTGAGGGCATCGAGTTAGATCCACCACGTGCTGCCCTCGTCAACTACATCGCCACCAGACTGCTCTCTTAACTGCTGAGCCACGCCTGATCCTGTCCTGCCTTGCTGCTTCGTCTTGCAGTTTTTTGTCACAGCTATGCTCTCGTTTGAGAGCTTTTTTTTGCCATTCCTCTGACGGGCTCTCTGTTTGCCCGTGTCCTCACCTTATTGTGAGGCAAATATCACAAAAAAAAAAAAAAGATCCACCTTAGATATAACCATATCTCCATACACACACACACACACACACACACACACACACACACACACACACACACACACACACACACACACACAAAATACTCTCTAACGGATCTTGCTGGTGAGGAAATGTCTTGATGTAAATGTGGTGGTGTGGGAGGTTGCCATGGTAACACAGTCACCTACAACCAGTCAAGTAAGGATCTTCTTATCGATATATTTTGGATAAGGCTGGTTACTATCCCTTTGAACACACACACACACACACACACACACACACACACATGCACATAGCTGCACTTCCACATATCCACACCTCACAATGTCTCCAAAGTCACATGCAGTAGAATATGGCATAGAAGACCCTGGTTGTGATATGATTACCCCAGTGAATCCTGGATCATACATTTTTATTTTATTCATACTGTCTCAAGACGGTTTTATTTAATACGATAAATCAGTAGCAGTGACGGTTAACTAAGATATTAATCCATGCGCAGGGGTGCCTAACGGCCAGTAACAGGAGCAGCCAACAGAGAGCTATCTGGCATTTCTTTACTGCAGTGTGTCACCATATCCCGCCCCACACCACCACACATCCCCGCTAGTCCCCCTCTACTCACCCGTCTTCGAAACGACCTAACATAATCTTTCCAGAGTCAAGAAGTGTAGATGTTGATACAAATTAACGTCAAATACAATTATGCCTGAGTTTCTCTCCTCGTCTGAGCATGACATCAAATAACTGGTATTTTGTGTAATTACCCTTTTTAATATTAACTAACAGTAAACTCCCAGCCCAAAAGCTGTCAAGATAGAGAGTTCCCAGCTCCTACATCACTTCAAAATCTCTTTACTTAAAATCTCGTGGCCAGTGACATGCAAGATTTTCGCATAATCCTCTGTACGTAGAGCGAATAACATGCTAGTTTATGGAATACAGGAGTCTGCCACAACTCTCCATTTGGGGAAAAGAATGGTTAAAGGAAAAAAACGTAGACAGAGGCCAGTGGGAGAAGGCTGTGGTATTAGACTGTTCGGGGGTACTATCGATGTTTTCACTGCCTTTTTTTCTCATATACTGAGTGAAACTAAAGCTTTATTAATCCTCAGATACGCACATCATTGTTAACTGACGTGATCTGGTACGAGTATGGCTGAAAACAAAATATGTAATCAGAAAAGCGACCAGAAAAAAAAAAAAATCGTTGTTTCTGCTACTAGTGGATGTTATTACAGTCAACCGAGAAAGCCCGATGAAGCTATGTGTTTGGCCAGGTTTATATATCTATCTATCAGTCTGTCTGCCTGCCTGACCGCCTGCCTGTCTGCCTTTTCTGCCTGCTTGACTGCCTGCCTGCCCGCCTTTGTCTGCCTGCCTGTCTGTTAGCAAGATTATAAGGAAAAGTCAGCAGATTATCTTATTTCTTTATTTAGATTTTGAATTTACTATTCTAAACAAACCCTTACGAACTCGGGAACGTTGTCGCTGGAATCCAAGCAGGAAGAGTCAGCGGACAGTGACTAATTTTTCGCAGTTACCCATCCATTTTACTGCTTTCTCTGAATAGGAAGCCCACCCCGACTTAATCTGTTGCGTCACAAAAGGTGCGCAGGGAAGTCAAGCGAGCAGATCATCTCTGTCATTAGACTTTGAGTTAGGTTAGGATGAAGTAATTTTTTTTTTTTAATAGCATTCAGTAAAAGGTCAGGGGTACAAGACAAAGATAAAGGTTCAGTCAGCCGTCATGTCCGAGCGAGAGGCTCATCAATTTCGAAGCATTGTGATGAGCAAGTAATAAACAGTAGCTCAGAGATAGACTCCGTGGAGAGAGTGCATCAGTACGTCACGTCTACACGATTATTTGATTTTCTGTTACAATACTCTAGAATCACAGGTGTTTATTGATAAAGTGGACTGGCGTTTGAATCGACTGTGAGGCACGAGAGTTGCTGGCGTCACTTCATAAGCTGGTGGATAGATTTTGCTGCATTTTCTCGCCATTGCCCTCCTGCCTGTGATCTCGCCTTGTTCCCGCTGCACCTTCCAAAGGTATGCTGTTTCCCTTTTTCTATACTCGCGGCTCACGACCCTGAGGTTGTCATTATCGTACCCTGGCAACTTACCATTCAAAAGCGCGACTGATTTCGTATCATATTATGCACGAATCAATATAATAAGCACGAATATATTATACACGAATGTTATTATACACGAACATATTATACACGAATCACATGCGTCTCATATAATATCAACCTCAGAGGCGTGCGCCACGACTATAATTCTGTACTCGTTTTACTCTAACTTGGCTCAAATTTTCCATCCCTCCAACCTGAATGCTGAGTTGTAGGAATAGATTAATGCTAGAAAACGTAAGTCACAAAAAATGGTATGGAAAGGAAGCCGTAGCGTTGTCCGTCTCTTCCAATGATCCATGTGAAGTAAGCTGCAAAAGGACGAAAATTTGGGCCACTTAACAATGAAAAAATAATATACTACGTGTTACAATGATAATCTAGGACGTTGTGGACAGTTGAGAAGTTTGCGGTTTGCAATAGAAGGACAGGAAGACAGAGAGACAGACAGGCAGAAGACAGACAGATTCAAGGCAAGGAGACACAAAGGGGAGACGAAGCGTGACATTATTATTAGTGTAGATGACTACAGAGCACATTGCATTTGTGCCCTATCTTTAAAAGCATGTCTTCTCATGCAGAGGTTCTTTGACGAGTAGTGAACTAACAGACAGACAGAAACACACACAGAAACACACACACACACACACACACACACACACACACACACACACACAGATAGATAGATAGATAGATAGATAGTTTATTGACCACAGCTTACAATATATTCTCATATACATAATCACAAAAACATATATGCATATAATTTGTACAAAAGATTATAACAAATTCACAATACTAAACAGCCATAGTCCACAGAATAATTCATCAAAATACAGCCAAAAGACTTACCGGTATCTAAGCAATTACAATAACAAAACAAATGATGAATCAGCTGACAAACGTTAATGATACACCATTAAGATATCATGAATTACTTTGCATGTTTTTTCAAGAGTAAAAGCTTCTCCGAAAAGATCCGCCATTCTCCTAAAATTATATTGTTCTCTGATATCCTCTGTTAAAGGGCACACCTCTACCACATGTCTCTCTGTGTGAATAAAACCACAGATACATAATCTCTCCTCAATGGGAAGACTACCACGCCCCCTCCTGTTCCACCTACCAGTCTCCACCGCCAAGCTATGGCCACACACACGGAATCTTGTGAATGACATACGATGTGACTCGCTGACCAAGTGTTTTGTTTTATATATATCATGTAATACAAAGTCAGGATTAATTTTTCCATAAACACGACACCTAGATGCAACTGAGTCTGTAATCATATTGCGAACATTAACAATTAAGGAAGATTTGCCGGAAACTTCATTCTGAATGAACTCCTTAACAATTTTCCCTGTGTGCGTCCTTGCATCAGTGGTAATTCTGATGGCAAGTGACAGCGGATCGTCATGCATAACAGATCTCTCTAACCACATTCTATGAAAAAACTTGTGTTGGGACCACTTAATAAAGTCCTGAGGTGTCGGATAGCCCGCCTCAGCATAGCACACAAGGTTGGATGTCGACCTTCTCACTCCCAACAATTGTTTCAATGCCCAGTTGTAAAGTTTAATGACGGGTTTAACGTCACCACCAACCCATGACTCACAACCGTACATTAGGGATGAGATCAAGGCTGCATCAAACACTCCTTTTTACAATAAACGGGACATCATTATTCTTATTTACAAAAGACACATATTTCAAAACATGACATAGCTTGTTTTTTGCATGCAGCTGAACGGCTGAGGACACGGAGCCATCATTCGTGAAGGGTGAGCCTAAGTACACGTAACTAGAACATTGCTCAATAACCATGTCCCCCACGTAGATCGGCTCCGCGTCCCCATCCTCGCCATTTATCACAAAAAATTTAGTCTTACTACTGTTTATCATCATCCCATAATCTTGACAGTAATGGTATGTTATCTCTAGTTTCCGTATCATGCTATCTCTGCTTGTTGAAAGCAACACAGTATCGTCCATCATGACCAGGATGTGTAACCATTTTAGAAATCCTTCTGGGTGACATTTCTCCTTCATTACCTTCATCAATTCATTGACAAAGAGTACAAATAAGAGGCATGAGGTCGGAGATCCTTGCCTAACACCTACTGTAGCAGTCATGACGGCAGCGCTCACAATACTCTCCGTTACCCGGTACATCGCTGCTATTGCTGCTAGCATCACCACGCCACAACCTAACCTCTTTAGAACTGAAAACAACTTTCGTCTCGGAACTAAATCATACGCTTTAGAAAAATCTATAAATGTTACAAAAAGTTTTAGTTTCTTTCTCTTTGCAGTATCAATAAGGAGGCGCAAAGTAACTATATGTTCCGTACAACCGCGGTTCTTTTGCGCTCCTGCCTGTTCCCTGAAAGGAGTAAACCATCTTCCTAACCGCTCACATAACACCATGTCATATAGTTTAGCTATGCAATTTATGACACTGATTCCCCTATAATTATTAGGGTCTCCTCTGTTTCCCTTCTTAAAAATAGTGAACATTTTTGCCCTCTTCCATGAGCTAGGATACAAACCAGAGAAAAACACATTGTTAAATAACGTTGTAATAGCAAGTATCCACTGCGCTGGGAGTAGAGTCAACACACCCGGGGGGAGACCGTCTGGCCCACACGCTTTATCAGGCTTTATTTTCTTTACTTGTTGGTGCACCTGTGCGGGCGAGATGGGCTCATCCAATACGGGGATAGTGACATCAGTTGTCACCTCATCTACAACCTCATTGTTCACATCCTCTCTGTTCAGCACAGACTCAAAATGGAATTTAAAATCCTCATCACTGGGGCACAAGATTTCATCAGGTCTGTCCATGTTAAAGTCTCCTTTCCAATCAATTGCTCTCCACACTCTTGCGTCATCAGCGTCATCCAGCAGCCTCTCCCACCTACCAAGATTGCTACCACCTATCTCTACTGCTCTGTCTACCCTGCCTACATTGTCCTCCGCACACGCGTATAAAGCGTCAGTGATGCGCTTCTCAAAAGCATCAACATTTACATGATCTTCATTAGGTACTCTTTGCATA
Organism: Coenobita brevimanus; assembly: GCF_032717465.1. Taxonomy (NCBI): domain Eukaryota; kingdom Metazoa; phylum Arthropoda; class Malacostraca; order Decapoda; family Coenobitidae; genus Coenobita; species Coenobita brevimanus. The sequence continues at coordinate 20,797 of NC_137059.1, forward strand.
ATGTTATTCACAAATGCTTCTTTGTTGATTCTGTTAAATCTGAGTGACTTTCTCATTAAACAAGTCTTGCCAGCATTTCCATGAAGGGCTGCGTGATCCCCTAGCGATCCCGCCCTCGTCATGAGACTGTCCAAATCTACGCCTGAACACGTAACTGTTACTGTAATGGGGGCATGATCGGAAGGGAGGTCACCCCGCCTTAACACAGAAAAATCACTCATATAGTCTATCAGAGACGGTGACGCCACACATGTATCCACCTCCGAAACCCAGGTGCCGCGTCTCCGATATGTTTTATCACCAGGAAAATGTTTGTCAGCATACATGAGGTTATTAATGACAACCAATCTGTTATCAATACATATAGTACACAACAATTCAGCGTTATCGTTAGCCCTGTTTACATCATCGTGAATCACTGGGTATGACATATCATTTACATTAGGTATCTCCGCTATCGACACACACACACACACACACACACACACACACACACACACACACACACACACAATTTATTTTTGGGTAGGGCTGGTAAAGAGACCTGTATGATCATGAGAGTTAACAGAGACAGTATTAACACTCTTATGACTCACTCTCAGCTGAATGCTATCGCCCAGCAGTACCTGGAATAAAATACTAGAGTTGCCCCTACCATGAGAGGGCCCGGGTACCATCTAGTGGTTGTAAAAGTAGCTGGACAAGTCTCTCGTCTTGGTAGGGGTCGCTACTTGGCTACTTTTGCTAGTGGCCGTATGACAGTGGAAGGGCGAGGGTGTGTGTGTGTTGATGTAGCATCATTCCTCTGAGGTAAGTGTTGGATATTTGCTGTTCTTAGCCATTAAGGTGACTACATTAGGACACAAGGATATCGCACTGACAGCCAGGAAGTATCATGGCCCAAAGAAATATTACCTATGAGGCTACTAGACGTAATTCTGATGAGACAAGGGGGCTGTTGGTGTGAGGGAGATGGAGGCCTTGTACCGCCTCAATCTTGGTGTCTCAGACCAGTGAAATAGCAGTGTGAGTGTCATCCTGTAGATTCTCGTTCCGATCAGACTGGTGGACTAGGCTTGCCTGCCTCCTTGTCCATGTCCACCCAACAGTACAGTTTGGGACCTGAATGTATACTGATAAGTGCGATTCAGATATGAGAGGGACAATGTGATGGAAAAAATTATTGTATGTAAATTATTTTGTCCTGAAGCGCATGCACACACACACACACACACACACACACACACACACACACACACACACACACACACACACACACACATATGCACACGCGCGCGCACACGCACGCACACACGCACACACGCACGCATGCACGAACTCACGCACCCACACACACACACACACACACACACACACACACACACACACACACACACACACACACACACAAAGTATATTATGGTGTTGTTCCTTCATTTGCCTAGGCCGAGATCGTCGTTTTTTTGCAGCTGATTTCCCGTAGTGCAGTGGTAAATTTGGACAAATATACAGCTCTGCATCATTTCCACGTCCCTTCTTCGTGACTAGCATCAGTCTAGTGTTAACCCCTTGTCACAACACAAAATTTAAGAAAGAGATTGCAATTTTACGCCAAGTTAGATTGAACAGGGGTCCTTATCCTGCAGCGGTGTGTCACAGGCTGATGATGATGATAATAGGGTTGTCGGAGATGATATTGATAATGATGATAGTGATGCTGCTGATGATAGTGATGTTGAAACTCCTGAACCAACTAACTGGACCGAGATTATGGTGATTGTAATGATGATGAAGCAGTTGGGATAATAATAATGATGATGATGACGGTGATGGAACTTATGTAGTAACTCTTTAACAGGGTTGTGATGATTGCTGTGCTTGACGCTGTTGCTCCTGGCGATGATGATGATGATGATGATGACGATGATGATGATGATGATGATGACGACTACGACAACGATGATGATGGTGATGACGATGATGATGGTGACGGCGACGATCTTCATGTCTATGGCTGAGTCACCTCTTGTTTTTCGTTTCTCTTCAAATGTAGTTGGTGACTGTGTGTAGGAGAGAGAGAGAGAGAGAGAGAGAGAGAGAGAGAGAGAGAGAGAGAGAGAGAGAGAATGTGTGTGTGTGTGTGTGTGTGTGTGTGTGTCCGCGCATGCTTGTGTGTATTTGCGTGCGTGCGTGCGTGTGTACAGCATTTCCCTCACACTCGAACTATTTATATCATAAGAGTGCAAATGAGGTCAGGGATATTGCTCTTCTTGGCCATACAAATACTAAACATTTACACTATATTCTGAAAAAACATACTGGATTCCTAAGGTCACTCAATGGGTTTCAAAAATCATTGTTCACTGTCTCTTTATTTATCGCAAGGAAAGGGATGGATGTGTGTCCGAAATAGTAGCTCAGTTTTGGTCTTTCTCTGGACCGTGAATTATTTAAATGGAATAATTATCCTTATTTATATTGGTTTAGTTGTGAGGATGCAACACACGTTTTGTTTACGTTTTATCAGGGCACATCAAAGAGCGGCCATGTCCATCTGCTTCTCACTAATGATTTTCGAACGAGGTTCTACATTCCTCTAGATTTTAGGGACAGTGAAGCCGCACAGCACCACAACACGCCATACCATACCATACCATACCACACCACAAAACCCCACACCACAAAACCCCACACCACACAACCCCAAACCACACCACCCAACACTACACCACCCCACACCACACCACCCCAAACTTTACCACACCAACCATCCTTCCACACCACACCACACCAAGGGGATTAACCAAAGGGTCTTGAAGCTCCCGCATCTAGTAATTCTGAGCTTGTTTCCAGGTAACCTCACACACACACCTCAGGTCACGTCTTTCACAGAAGAGATAACAGAAGGAGAGCGAGCGTAACTGAATGGCAAGCCAGAGATGGAGTGAGAAGAAGAGGTGCACAGAGAACAAGATGGAGAGATCATATGATGCAGATCTACCGAGCAAGGACGCAACAGGCTAACAATCAATGGATCAGAGTGGAGAAAGGTGAGAGGGTCCTTATCATGCAGTGGTGTGTCACAGGCTGATGGTGATGATATTGATGGTGATAATGATGTTGATGCTGATGGTGGTGATGCTTTAACATCTCAGCGTATGAAGTTACAGAATGCACAGTGAGGCTGCATAGTCAGGAAATGGAAGAATATGAGTGCATTTAAGTATTTATGTAATATGATGAATATGGATGGATGATTAGAGGATGAAGTGACAGAAATGATACATCAGGGAAGGAGGGTTGCTTGTTCTCTAAAAAGTAGTGATTAGGAAGAGGGAACTGAGGATGAAAGTGTTAAAAAAAAAGAACACTGCATGCTGTGATTCTCACTTTAAAGTATGGAAGTGAAGCTTGGATCTTATTGAAAGGACGCAAGTCAAGAGTGAGAGCGGTGGAAATGAGCTACTTGAGAGGAGCATGTGGAGTTTCATAGAGAGACAGACAGACAAATGGGCAGATGAAGGAGCGTTGTGATGCCGATGTGGATGAGACTGAAAGCGTTAAGAGAAACACTTCGAGGTGGTTTGGCCATGTGGAGAGGATGGCGAATAAGAAAATGACCAGAAGAGTGCACATGAGTTAGCTGGAAGGATAGAGGGGGAGGGGGAGACCGATGATGAGATGGAGGGAAAGAGTAGAAACATATGACTGGGATACTTGAGCTAAATGGTAGAGGACAGTACATCATGAAGGCGATTTGCTTGTGGTCACCCCTTACGGGATTAAGGCATCTGGCTATAGATAAACAGATATAGATAGAAAGGTAGGTGATGATGATAATATGATGATGATGATGATGATGATGATGATGATGAGGAGAATGGTAATGATAATGAGAATGACGGTGTAAATAATGATGATGATGATGATGGTGGTGGTAATGAGGACGACAACTACGATGATGAAGATCATGATGATGATGATATTGATGATGATTTTTGTCGGCAGGTGGAAGGACGAAACAGCAGGAACTCTACCATCGGTCCAAGCATCCACGATTCCACATCCACCCATCCGTCCATCCATCCATCCATCTCGCTTGATGTTAACCCTCTCGCACACGATAAGTTTCAGTAAGTTTTCTGGCTCACGATTTTATACGACCAAGCCGCCCGGCCGGGGAGCGCGCGCGCGGCAAATTTGAGCGAATGAAACACATTCTTGCCTTATTTTCGCCACCCAAAAATCCATGTATTCCCATGAAACCTTCCTCAAGGTAGGCATCGATGTTTGTTCTATCTGATAAACAGGACCAAAACACAGGAAAACACCAGCAAAAAAAGTTATTAGCCCTGGAAGCATGGTCGAGTAAACTGTTTTCACTTCCCAACATCGCCGTTTGAATGTTTTCCATCATATAGGAAAATGATCTAATAAGTTTTTATAGAGAATTTCATCAGCTTTCTAACGAAACAAATCCGGTTGAGATATGATGTATACTTTTCGAGAAAATGGCCAAAAACTGAAAGCCATTTTCGGAAAAAATTCACTGACCTCTGATAGCTAAATTTTCCCAGACACCTTATGTTTTTATTACATAGTAATATGCCCAAATTCACCAGCTTTCCCCATCTCAAAGAAGAACCCCATACGCCTCATAGTTCTCGAGTAAATCGAAAGAAAGTACTAGGCACTCCGTCCGTGATTGACTTTCGTGATGCGCGCACGGCGTACGCAATGTTCCCGCCTACGTAACAACGAATTCTTATCATAAATATTACATAGTTATGTATTGTACATACGTAGAATTTACTGCTCTTTATCATGGTTCAAACGTGAAATCGATACGTCCAATAGTTTTCGAGTAATTGGCCGACAAAGTGAGAGTATTACTACGAGCGTTAATCAATGGTAACAGCCGCGAAGAGACACTCATTTCCACCGCCTTTTCTCGCACAAAACGTAGCATAATGCTTACATTTTGGTATTGATCATACGTAGAATTTAATGGTATAGATCATGGTTGTTACAGAAAATCGATAAGTCTAATAGTTTTCGAGTAATTGGCCGACAAAGTGAGGTTAGTACTCCGAGCGCTTATCACTGATAACAAACGCGAGGAAAAAAAAAAAAAAAAACTCGCCTTTTACCCCCCAAAACGCTACCAAAGGCTTACACTCTGGTATTGATTATACGTAGAATTTAGTGGTATTGATGAGGGTTGTAACAGAAAATCGATAAGTCTAATAGTTTTCGAGTAATTGGCCGACAAAGTGAGGTTATTACTCCGAGCGAATGTCACTGATAACAAACGCGAGGAAAAAAAACATTTCCCTCGCCTTTTACCCCCCAAAACGCTACCAAAGGCTTTCATTCTGGTATTGATTATACGTAGAATTTAGTGGTATTGATGAGGGTTGTAACAGAAAATCGATAAGTCTAATAGTTTTCGAGTAACTGGCCGGCAAAATGATGTTATTACTCTGAGCACTTGTCACACAACAACCGCTAGGAAAAAAAACATTTCTCTCGCCTTTTACCCCCCAAAACGCTACCAAAGGCTTACATTCTGGTATTGATCTTACGTAGAATTTAGTGATATTCATGATGGTTGTAACAGGAAATCGATAAGTCTAATAGTTTTCGGGTAATTGGCCGACAAAATGAGGTTACTCTTCCGATCGCTACCAACTTTTACACACACAGTTTTTTCCTTGCACACCTGCCTGAAGACTATGCTACCAACTTTTTTTCCCCCTATCTGTACAGACCGTTACATCTTCCATGGATGTTTTCCTGTTGTTATAACCTACTACACATAAACATAACTCTTCTATAGTTACTGCTGTGGAGATTTACTCTCTTTCATATGTGTAATCTGTAGGAGAAAATGGTTTTTTGTCTGAAAGTTGGAGAGGTAATGGTAATAGATTATTATATATATATCAACAAAATTTTGCAGAACTCACTTCCTCCAGGGGTGTTGTCCAGTTAGACCAGGGATTTGAAGATGAGGAGTTATGTAGTGTGTGTGTGAGTCAGCTTCTCCCTGAGAGTATGAGGCAACGCTATTTTTAGCACACACCACACTCGTTCACGGAAACTCGCAGCTTGTTTGACGTATATTTCATACAATTCCATACGCATTTACACTATCAGAATCACAATAATTCCAGCCCTAAAACACCGGTAATTCTCCCCTCCCGACTTCAGGTTTGCCCCTTCACAACACTCGGTTTCATGCCGTACGTAACGCTTGCTGGCTCCATAATTTCACCAAGCCATCCACAGTATCTTTCACACAATATATATTTATGCCTTGGCTTCATTTATATACGTATTTCCACTCACGCCATACGGCCTACGGGGAGGCGGAGTGGCGAAACCCCGCTACACTGACCATGCGTCTATTTAACTTTAGTATCAATTGCTTCTTCATAAGCTTTCCAGCTGTCTGAACAGATCAGCAGTAGTTTTAAAAACTAAAATAACTCGGTTCTGGTGCTCAGTTTGGTACGTTTATTTTCCTTTTATCAGAACTGGCGCGGCAAATTTTGAGAAAAGTCCCTCAAGTAACTCCTATCATTTTTTTTACTAGGTTTCTAATGATGTCCATAGATCCGTTGTTGCTTTAATAGTTTCCTAGACAACGCAGTCTTGGCGCTGTTCTCTGACACAATATTATACCTTGGGGGAAGCAGCCTAGGTATATAGATAGATAGATATAGATAGTCATATAGTGTTCTGGCTTGCTTGCTCTCTACGCTCGCTCGGTTGAACAATAAATCACTGAAGAAAAGGTGGTATAAAGCCCCCTAAGCCGCCGTAGTATTACACCCTCGGTATGCAGTTCGTTCCCTGCGGCCTTGTAACTCTATGTACCCGAAGCGCTTACAAAATAACTCGAAATAATTTTCCTTTCGTAACTATACTCGTTTCACTTTAACTTAGCCTGAGTTGCTGTTGTTGTTCTTGTTACATCTTAGGCTCCTCTGGATGTGAACCCTGTGTTATATTGAAGGATTGTCTGTGTTGTGGTGGTGTGGTGCAGGAAGTGAGTGGGTGTTCTGTGGTGTGGGGGTGCCACTTTGCAGTATGAACAAAGGGGATTGTATGTGTGTTATATTTTGTGTTAGTATTGTAGCAGGGAAGGTTGGTGTACTCGTGTCTCTGGGTTCGGTAGTGTCTGGAGGGTGTATGGCTGGTGGTGGCACATGAAAGATGCTGTTTGGTAGAAAGTTTTGGCTGGCTGGGGTGTCTGTGTGTTTATGTATGTGTTTGGTATAGAAAGTTTTGGCTGGCCGGGGTGTCTGTGTGTTTATGTATGTGTTTGGCAGAAAGTTTTGGCTGGCTGGGGTGTTTGTGAGTTTGTGAATGTGTCTGGGAAGTGTAGAGTCGGGTGGAGGAGGGGATATGTTGCAAAGATACTCTGTGTAGTGTTGGGCGGTTGTTCGATTTTGTTTGTGGAGAGGATGACGCAACATAAGGTTACAAAGGTGGGACGGATCTTGAGCTGAAGTGATGAACTGTGTGCCTCTCATATTCACTTGGTCTCTGACTGAAATTAGTTATGTTTCTTGGTGTAGGCTGTCAGTACTTGTGGTCTTAGTGTCTTCTGCTATCAAGGTATTGTTTTCTGTTCTTTAAAGCTCCTTCGTGTTTGTGTTGGATATGATTACGGCTCAGCTTGTGCGGCAGTAATTCACGGTTGTTTTAATGTATTACTTATAAGTGGAGGATGGAGTTGGGATGTATATGAGAGAGGGTGTGTGTGAATTAGGGGGAGTGATGCAGAATGACAGGGAACAGGGTGGCATAGAGGAGACTTGTTTGTGGCCACCTCTTACGGGATTAAGTCGTCTGGCTATAGATAGATGGATAGACAAATAGCTTATAGTTTCCATACAGTTTGCCGAGTAGTAGCGATAGTTATCACTAGAATATGATGTTAGTCACGAATGAGTGCTGTGGAAAGAATGTAGGGCTGTAGTATCGTCTACTTCTGCTACTGATCTGCCTGACATTCTGGCATGCTTTAAATAAAACTCTGTGCCAAGTTAAAGTGAAAGGCGTGTATGTTTGTGTAGGAGGAACAAGAGACAAGGAGGTATTCTGTGGCCTGTTTTCTTTGTGCTTCCTGCAAGACACAGTAATAGTTATGACGGGGCATTGGTGGCAAGTTTGTGAGTCAGCACACACTTACGGCCTCTCATTATACGAGGTGGTCGATATATTACGCCACCCAGTTCGTGTGTGTTGCAGGCACGGCTCAGTGAACGTTACCAGTGTCTATCCTGCATCATTATCTACTTCCCACAACCCTCTTCAGGCATAGCTTTATAGTATAGGCTTTAATTTAGGTCCACTGATTGCATGGTGGAGAATTCCCATAACCTTTTTTATGCTTAGCTGTATATCATTGTATTGTATAATCTTTTATGTCCACTGGTCACACGGCTGAGTAGTAATTTGGTGAAGCGATCAGAATGTCTTAGCTCATCACAAGAGCCGTCCCCACAACACACAAGACTGCAGAGCGCAATATACTTATCACCTATATTAAGTCAAAGCCACAGTTTAAAAGGTAATGAAACAAGACAGAAAATTTAAGTTTTCATTATTAATACTTCAGTATAGAATACATTAACAGAGACAGCAATATAAAATATGCATTCAGAAGTAGCATTTGTCCACAGAACATCCTGGAGGGGAGCGACCCGACTTGCAAGGCAGATCACACCATCACCACCAGGCTTCTCTCGGCAGGTCAGGGCAGATCACCAGCAGCAGCAGCAAGTCATCTCACGGCTGGGGAAGACACGACACCCTGCCGCCTCCGCCGCCGCCGCCGCCACCACCACCACCACCACCACCACCAGGCATCTCAGAGTAGGGGAAGACACCACACCACCGTCAGGCTTCTCACGGCAGGGCAGATCAAACTTCAGCAGGGTATGACAAGTGTGGCAAGGAAGCAGCGTCAAGGCAGCAGACTCCAGCACGACCTGTGGACCAGATGTGTATTAGTTCAAATCAGTGTTAGCTTTAGTTATTTAATCTTCTATCTATCTCTATCTATTGCCAGACGCCTCAATCCCGTTTGGGGTGGCCACAAACAAATCGCCTCCAAGTCGCCCTGTCCCCCTCCATTTCACTGCCCTGCTCCCAACTCACACCCCCGTCTTTCATATACCTCTCCACCCCATCCCTCCATCTCATCCTCGGCCTCCCCCTCCCTCTTCCCCCCTCCACCTCACTCACATACACTCTCTTCGTCAGTCTTTCACCCTCCATCCTCTACACATAAGCAAACCACCTCAGTGTGTTCTCATAACGCTTCCTATCACATCCACATCCACACCACAACGCTCCTTTATATCTTCATTCGTCAGCCTGTCTCTCCATGTGACTCCATAGGCTCCTCTTAAATAACTCATTTCCACTGCTCTCACTCTTGACTTGTGTCCTTTAAACAACGTCCAAGCTTCACTTCCATACGTTAGAGTTGGTATCACATTACCATGTAGTAACTTTTTCACTTCCATGCTCACTTCCCTGTTTCTTATCACTGCTTTCAAAGTACCAGCAACCTTTCTTCCCTGCTGTACCCTTTCAAGCACTTCACCCTCCAAACCTCCATCCTTACTCATCACACTACCCAAGTACTTAAACGTACTCACATTTTCCAATTCCTCACCATCCAACCTCGCTGTACATTCACTGACTTCACCTCTCTCAAAGACCATCACTTTGCTCTTCCCTACATTCACCTTTAGATGCCGTTTCTTGCACACTCTCCCAAACTCATCCACCAAGCCCTTCGTCTTCACCCAACAACACAGTATCATCTGCAAACAACAGTACAGGGAGTTTCCAGACACTACCTTCTCTCACCAGGGCCACTCCAACATCCACTACCCTACCTTGTACCTCTTTTATTACCCCATCCATGTACAGATTGAACAACCATGGAGACATGACACATCCCTGTTTCAACCCAACTTTCAAAGAGGAAAAATTCACTTAGTTCACCATCCACACGCACTGCAGCCTTCGCACCATCGTACATACTCTTCACAGCATTCAACAACTTCCCATCTACTCCAAATATTCTTAACACTTTCCACAATCCTTGTCTATCCACCCTGTCATATGCTTTCTCCAAATCCATGAAAGCCGCATACAACTTCTTTCCCTTCTCTAGAAACTTTTCCACTCAAGATCTAAGAATGAATATCTGATCTACACAACCTCTTCCCTTCCTAAAGCCTCCCTGTTCTTCTCCAACTAATTTCTCTGTCCTTTCTCTAACTCTGTCAATAAGTATCCTACCATACACTTTTCCTATTATACTAAGAAGACAAATGCCCCTTTGATTACCACATACTTCTTTTTCCCCTTTTCCTTTGTACAAGGGAATAATTATACCTGACTTCCAATCCTCCGGGACTCTACCTTCCTCCCAGGCCAATCTGCACATCTTCCACAGCCATTCTACTACTATCTCTCCCCCATGCTTCAGCATTTCACCACACTCTCCATCAATTCCTGGGGCTTTCCCAGATTTAACTTTCTTCATTGCTTCCACAACTTCTATCCTACTGATTTCTTCCTGTCTTCTCACCTCCCTCCTCCTCCCAGCCATTCCCCAGCCACTTATACTCGCATTACTTCCATCCTCTATGTTCAACAATTCCTTAAAGTGTTCTCTCCATCTGCTCACTTTTTCTCCCTTCTCCACTAGTAATCTACCATTTTTATCTTTCACTCCCCTGCTAACTTCACTTCCACCCTGTCTTACTCTTTTCACCTCTTTCCAGAACATTTTCTTACAGTCCCTCCACTTTACACTCAAATTCCTTCCAAATTCCTCGTCCACTCTCTTCTTACTAATCTTTTAACCTCTTTCTTTCTTTCTACATATAACTCTCTCTTCCGCCTCTCAACTTCTTCCACGCCCCTATTTCTCATCCATTCATTGTATGCTTTCTTCTTTTGTGCCACAGCCTGTCTCACCTCTTCAGTCCACCACGCCGTTCCTTGCACCTCCTCTCCGTCTTCTCTTCCTTCCACACACCACATCACATGCTGCACATATTTCTTCTGTAAATATCCTACACACACTTTCCACGTCTCCCATTTGCTCCAATTCATATTTGCCCAATCGTTCCTCCACTTCTCTCTAATACTCTGCCTTTTTCTCATCCTCTTGTAACCTTTCCACTCTCCTTGCAACTACTCCTTCCTCTCGTCTTTCCCTTCTTCTATTCCTCCATCTTACTTGAATCCTAATTCTGGCCACCACCAAGTAGTGGTCAGAAAGTCCACTCCTCCAACCTCTATACACTCTTGCATCCTTTACACATCTTCGCATCCTTTGATCCACACACACATAATCAATCATTGCCTTCCTTTCATTCAGTTCACCACCCACCCTTCTCATCACTCGCCATGTATACCTGTGGATCATTTTATGCCTGAAGAGGGTATTGGCTATCACCAACCCGCTCCCAGCACAAATGTCCACTAACGCACTCCCATTCTCATCTGTCTCAGCAGGCACACCCCGCTCACCAACTATTCCATCCACCTTCACATTCCCAACTTTACCATTCATATCACCAATCAAAAACACTATGTCATTCCTTCCAGACTTTTCCATGCACACTTCTACATTTGTCCAGAACTCTTCTCTCACTCTTCTAGCACGATCTTGCGTTGGTGCATACACACACACAATCGCCCACATTTGTATTCCAACTTTCAACTTTACCCACACAATCCTTGACCCAACTGATCCATACTGTCTTATGCTCCTCTTCCATCTTTTATTCACAACAATATATACTCCTTCCTTTGCCCTCTCATTCTCACCTACTCCTGCACATATACCCCATCCATACTCCCATTCTCTCACACTTTCTCCTCTCCATTTTGTTTCAGACTGATGAAGAGAGTGTATGTGAGTGAGGTGGAGGGGGGAAGAGGGAGGGGGAGGCCGAGGATGAGATGGAGGGATGGGGTGGAGAAGTATATGAGAGAGGGGGGTGTGAGCTTGGAGCAGGGCAGTGAAATGGCGAGGGACAGGGCGACTTGGAGGCGATTTGTTTGTGGCCACCCCAAACGGGATTGAGGCGTCTGGCAATAGATAGATAGATATTCCACATACATCCACTTTCGCACCCTCGAGCACCCGGACAATCTCTCTCTCTTTCACCTCATCATTCGCTCCCCTTACATTCCAAGTTCCAATTACCATGTCCTTTATTATAATGTATTATTATTATAATTATTATCGGGAGCAGGCTGTAGTATGGTACCAGCCTGTGAGGGCAGTACTGTACTCTCAAGGAAGGTGGAAAAGCTGGTGATAGGGAGAGCTGGAGCTCAACCTTGACATTTTTCAGTGTCACTAACATAGAGGGTAGGCCAGCATACTCTGCCAAACATTTTTATAACTACCTGCTCTTCACTGCTATACATGCACTTTATGCATCATACCCCATGCCCTACAATGACACAGGTTGGTGCCAGTAAGGGCATGTGGCCGGAAAAGGACATCTAGGGGTTAGAACGCCCAGTCAGAATGACATCCATGCATGGCTTTGTCCCCGAGAAGCAATTGGATTTTTTTTTTTAACACCACCAAGGGATGTAGACAGGTCATCTACCCTTACATGTATTGGACTAGGTTAGCCTAGCCACAGGATCCTACACCGTGAAAGAAGTATGATGAGACTGTATTTTTTATCTATCTATCTATTGCCAGACGCCACAATCCCGCAAAGGGTGGCCATTTGACTTTGAGTTATTTGTTTTACGGGGAGGGGCACTAAACCTCCACCAACCCACTTGTTGACACGTAGGGAGCACGTATGGTTTGGTTATATGGTTACAACCCAGCGTTGTAAATGGTTTCCTGGCTTACAGGAAACCATTTGGCTTGTCACTCAATGTAAAGCCACATGTACAGGAAAGAAAAGCAATAAGAAGTGACAGGAAAGATGGGAGAAATAGGAAGAGAGGAGGGCAGGCACAGAAAAAGAATGATAAAGACTAAGGAAGGAGTAGGCAGCACTACATCAAGAGAGTGGATGATGGTCGCCACCACCTACCACAATGATAATGATAATAGATATGTAAACTATTGTATCCATCTAAGAAGAACAGTAGTAGTAGGCGTACAGTACAACCTTTCAGATCCAAAATGCCTAGGTCCAAAGGCTTTATGCAAAATGGAACATTTTAGAAAGTGGAATCATAATGGCAGCTGTGAGAAATGACTTGTGAAACAAATAATGTAGTCAAGGCAATTGAGAACAATAAGCAAACTGAAGCACTTGCATTAGTAACTTATTTTCTGCTCTTAAACATGTCCACAAAAGAACTCAGTCTTCAGTTATACCTTGAATGTGTGAGGACATGATATCAACACCCCTCTATATCATGAAAAAATATTTTGGAAATTGGATGTTCGGATTTGGCAGGTTGTACTGAACCAGCAGTAGTAACCGTAGGCTTATCTGAATGTGAATTTGGTGGACTGCTAGCGCCAAAACTGGTCTGGGGGAAAAGAGGGTGGTGAGGGACATAATTTTGTATTACCTTGTACTGTAGTTAAGCCACATGATTATATCAGTCCCACCACACAAAGGAGTCCCTCTTAGCACCATGTGTACAGTACGAAAGACTCCTTAGGCAGACTTGCGTTAAAGCGAACAAGTAATGATCAGAATACACTTGCAGAGTTACTAAACAGTGGACACCAAACATAGCCCAAAGTCCTACCCCTTCTTATTACAGCACCGATACAATACTCTTCAGTCCTGTTCTTCCTCCATTAATCCCTTTAATACAGTACTATATGTCTGTCTCAAGTTAGATATGATGGTCTGGTGGTAGAAATAGATAGTAAAATGAGAATATAACTACATCTTTTGGATTACAGGGCACAAACTGCTCCAATGATTAGCCTTTATTCTTGCTAATTTAAGACTGTTATTCAGCTTGGGTAAGACTTTTCAAACTGGAAGGGTCACATTACAACCTTCAGGAACCTGTTCAGTAGGAAAGTAATTAAAGGTTGATAGGAGAGCTTTTGGACTGAAGGGGTTAGGGACAGGCTTCATTAAGCCATTCTTGTTACCTTTAAACTATGTTAATCAGCATAGGAGAGACTTTTCAAACTTAGAGTCCCATATGACATTCTTTAACATGTGTAGGAGAGACACTGGATAAAGCCTGATTGGAGATATAGTATATTGAACTGGAAGGACTGCAAACCTTACATTCTTCATTAACCATTGCTGCTACCTTTAAATAAGAATTATCATACTGAAGGTAATTACTAGCAGCCTTCATTAACATATTACTGTACTGTAATTAGGAGAGAGGTTTCATAAGTTGATTGGAAGTCAGGAGACAGCAGGAATATACCATTACTGTTGAGGGGGATGAATTTGTGTGTAGGCTATGATATAGGAAGCATATCTCAGAATATGGATGTACAAGGTTAATCATATCTTGTATAGTACTTACACTTTCAGATTTGATAGCTTTTCCTTTTGTAATCTTTATTGAATGATGCAATCAGTTCATGATTACACATTATATAATCTCAGACTTCATCTGTGTCATTGTAGTTGGCTCACCTTGACAAATTTTAGTCCTTCTGCTGCTTAGTTCCTGTATCTAAGTGGCAGAATAAGACAGTATTATGGTTTTGCATCCTCCCCATAGATCTTCATTGTGATTTGCATGATAATCTAGTCTTTATCTCTAGAAACAGCTCAGCATTCAAGGTGGAGAGATGCCAGGTTTTTGTCAGTTTAGGGTGGACGTGTAGTCTATATGGTTTGTCTTTATTGTTTTTGTATTCATTATTATTTTTTTTTTTTTTACTGTGGATCAAATTTAGCGATTCATCTCTTCCGTTTATAAATCGGTACAACAGATAGGCTTTCATTCTCAGAGTATGACCACTGAGTACTGTACTGTCTTCCTGTGCAGTGTATATTTTGTCATTTGTACTCTCATTATAAGTTTCATTAAAGAATTTGTATCATATGTTTAGTTTCTGTGTCACTCAGTGTGTTAAGTTTATGTAATATATGGTTAATCGTTTAAGTCCTGCCGTTGGATAGCAGTCTAAGTTGCAGTTTTTACTTTCTCCCTTTATATGAGTAGCAACTGCTCTATATTCTTTCCATAGCACTTGTTCATGATTAGCATTAAACTGCAGGCTTAGGTATTCCAAGTAGCTCAGGAAATTTCGAGATATCTCCTCCTAAAGCGACATTAATAGGTACATGACAATTTAGTTTAGTCTGTGCATGTTGTTCAATTTCCCATTTTTTGTAACATGTAAAGAAATAAAATACAGTAGAAGTTTTAGCCGCTACCCTTATGGGGCCGCGGTGGTATGGTCAGCATAGTGCTGGCTTCCTAATCAGGAAGACCCGGGTTCAAGTCCCGGTGTGATAGAGGTTTCTTTAAAATGTGGCTGAGGGAAGTTTGCGTAGCAGGCTTTCCTTAAAACCACAAGACCCCATACTTACACTTAGCTCACACACACCAAGACACTTACACTACTACATACATACACACACACTACTACATACATACACACATCAAGACGCACACACACACACTACTACATACATACACACATCAAGACGCACACACACACACACTACTACATACATACACACACACTACTACATACATACACACATCAAGACGCACACACACACACTACTACATACATACACACACACTACTACATACATACACACATCAAGACGCACACACACACTACTACATACATACACACACACTACTACATACATGCACACACACACACACACACACACTACTACATACATACACACATCGACACACACACACAAGACACGTACACAGCCACCTTCACACAGTAGACACACCACACACACACAAGACACGTACACAGCCACCTTCACACAGTAGACACACCACACACACACAAGACACGTACACAGCCACCTTCACACAGTAGACACACCACACACACACACACAAGACACGTACACAGCCACCTTCACACAGTAGACACACCACACACACACAAGACACGTACACAGCCACCTTCACACAGTAGATACACCACACACACAGAAGGTGGGACAGACACACCACAGGTAGACAGTACAGGCAGACAGAGAGGGGTATATACAAAACACAGGGAGTGAGAGAGGAGGGGGTTTTATTAAAAAGTCCAATTTTGGTATACCTCCTGTGGCAAAATTGATATAGCCCCCCTTTAATATTTTTTGGATATTTTCATCTAGTGCCCCCCAGGCCCCAGACCCACTCGGCTGAACCAAATTGTCTGGCGTCAGCTGGAACATGATATACCAGAGTTATGCCGGTCATGTGGGGGTTAATGGTGACAGTGTAGTAACTGTCAGGCTCCTATGACTCACCCAGCCGAACAAAATCGTCTGTCAGCTGGAATGGAATACTAGAGTTGTCCCAAGCACCAGAGGGTTAAGAATCTTAACCCCCCTCTGGTGCTTGGGACAACTCTAGTACCCCATTTCAGCTGACTCAGACGATTTTATTCGACTCAGTGAGTCATAGGAGCCTGACAGTGTCAATACTGTCACCATTAACCCCCTCACGACCGACATAACTCTAGCATCATGTTCCAGCTGACGCCAGACAATTTGGTTGAACCAAATTGTCTGGCGTCAGCTGGAACATGATATACCAGAGTTATGCCGGTCATGCGGGGGTTATTGGTGAGTGTAGTAACTGTCAGGCTCCTATGACTCACTCAGCCGAACAAAAACGTCTGTCAGCTGGAATGGAATACTAGAGTTGTCCCAAGCACCAGAGGGTTAGGATTTTAACCCCCTGAGTGATGCTCGTGACAACTCTAGTACCCCATTTCAGCTGACTCAGACGATTTTATTCGACTCAGTGAGTCATAGGAGCCTGACAGTGTCAATACCGTCACCATTAACCCCCTCACGACCGACATAACTCTAGCATCATGTTCCAGCTGACGCCAGACAATTTGGTTCAGCCGAGACAGGATCCTAGGATCCTGAGAGACACTATAACAGCGGTTCCCAACCTGGGAGCCATGGCCCCCAAGGGGGCCATGGGACATTGACTGGGGGGCCATGGGCCTTATTGGTAATATAAGATATTATAAGTTATTTGGTCTGGGTAAAACCTGACAGAAATCAAGTATGAAATATACCTTACTGTGCTAGTTTAGCCTTAAGTATATTGGGGTAATTACCGTTTTCTGCACAATATCAAATATTAAAAATATATAAATATACGATCTGAGTTATATGGGGGCCATGGAGCTTCTCATAATTTTCTCGGGGGGCCACAGGACCAAAAAGGTTGGGAACCACTGCACTATAACATCACAAACAAAATACAAAATGCCTTCCCTCCATCCTGAACGTACTATAATTCATTTACATTAAGTAAGCTCGTATTTTCGTATTTTTGCAGCTTATTTCATGTATCTTAGTTAAAAGAAAAAAATACTACGAGCCGGTGAATAAAACCAACACTTGTAGACGAAGAATATAATTACCAAACAGTTTCGGTGGACACTGCCACCATCTTCAGTGGTCAAGATAGTGAGAGGGAGTGACATACTGACCATACAAGGGTTCCTTTTTATGCGTGTGTGTGTGTGGAAGGGTGGGGTAAAGGTGAGGTGGGGTGGGGTAGATTGTAAGCGGGGATTAACCCAAGGGGGATTTTGGAGGGGACATTACCGGACAGGTCAGATAGGAATTACACCTGACCTGTCCGGTAATGTCACCCCCAAAATCCCCCTTGGGTTAAGCCCCGCACAATCTACCCCACCCCACCTCACCTTTACCCCACCCTTCCACACACACAGGCATAAAAAGGAACCCTTGTATAATCAGTATGTCACTCCCTCTCACTATCTTGACCACTGAAGATGGTGGCAGTGTCCACCGAAACTGTTTGGTAATTATATTCTTCGTCTACAAGTGTGGTTTTTATTCACCGTCTTTGATTATCACGCAAGAGTGATTCATCCAGCCAATACTACGAGCACTGTATCTTTTCATAGCCCTTCTTCGTGACTAGCATCGTATTCTAGTTATCTATAGTTACAACTGAG
The DNA here is from genome assembly GCF_032717465.1 of Coenobita brevimanus. Taxonomy (NCBI): domain Eukaryota; kingdom Metazoa; phylum Arthropoda; class Malacostraca; order Decapoda; family Coenobitidae; genus Coenobita; species Coenobita brevimanus. Next base: position 38,960 of record NC_137059.1, read on the forward strand.
CATTCAAGTTGGAGGGATCACAACTTTAAGCAATTACAGTAAACAAGCAAACAAAAAGCAAGTGTCGTCCTCTTGACCTCTCGTCTTAGCAGGAATGCAGCGGTAGCGCCATCTTGTGCGTGGAATGCGTGAAGTGCAGGCTCTTGAGTGGAAGGAGCACGGAGCCACGGGAGACTTAATATTCGCTAGTCAGCCAGTCTAGAAGCCTGGGACATTTGCCTGAAAGAATAATAATAATAATAATAATAATAATAATAATAATAATAGAAATAACAAAACCAGTCATATACATAATTCAATATCTTAGCCACTCGATCTGTCCATTCCGCCCCTTCAGTACGAGGACGCATTTCTGTAAGCTATTTTTTTCTAACATGGGAGGTTCGATACGTTTGATTGAGCCTATCCATAAGACTCCTAAAGCTGAGTAAATGCCTCTGAAAGTTGCAAAATATAAAATATAAAACGTCTATATGATATAAAAACCTTTGTTCACCTCCGGGACTCGATCTGTGGCGCCTAGAACAAGTGCTGACGTCATGTTTACACTTTGCTACCTTTAGACGATTTCCTGGAGCTTAAAGAAACCCTCTCGGGATGATGGGACAGACACAATAACCCCTTCAGACAGAGAATGACTTAGTTACTTTGTTCTAGGTAACCGGACGATTTTATTCAGCTTAGAAGATCCCCTCGTAGTGAAGGGGTTGATGGTGACTGTATCTAACCCCTCCAGTACGAAATTTCTCTCCAAAGTTGAAGAAAATCGTCTGGAGGAAGAAATATGAAAATGGAAAAAAGTGTTAATGTGGACAATGAGTTAGATAAGACTGGTTTGGTTAAGGTAGGGTAGGGATGGGATTGTTGTGGCAGGTTGGGGTAGCGTTGGGTCGGTTATGGCCAGGTGGGGTAAGGTTGGGTTAGTTTTGGCAGGACGGCGTAGGATTGGGCCGGTTTTGGCAGGGTGGGGTAGGACTGGGTCGGTTTTGGCAGGGTGGGGTAGGATTGGGTCAGTTTTGGCAGGATGGGGAAGGGTTGGTCGTGTTTGGCAGGGTGGAGTAGGACAGGGTTGGTTTTGGCAGGGTGGGGTAGGATCGGGTCGGTTTTGACAGAGTGAGGTTAGATTGGGCTGATTATGCCGAGGTAGGGTAGGGATGGGTCGGTTATGGCAGGGTTGAATAGAGGTGGGTCGATTAGGGCAGGCGAGGGTAAGCATGGGTAGGTTATGGTTGCGTTGGGGAGGGTAGGATAGGTTATGGCAGGGTAGGATAGGGCTGGGTGGTGGTGGGCTGGGTAGGGTAGTGTAGGGCTGGGTAGGGTAGAGTAGGCTGAATCAGGGTAGTGTAGGGTACAGAAGAGTGGTGGGTATAACTGCCGTTTAGTTCCGTCATATCCAACGCCTATTTCACTCAGTTATACTACACCGTCTCATCAAATTTGGGGCGATCTTCTCTACGATTTTTGTTCTTCCCCGCTTAGTTCAGTCCTTTAGTTCATTCATGACCCTTGGCTTTCCTTTTTATTTTTTTTTATGTGGTGGAGCGCAGGTGCACGAGGCTAGACCACCATAAGTCCAGAATATTTAAGGGTAGGCCACCAAACTACGCCCTGGTAACGTCTACACGTCAAAACATCTGTCCACCTCTGGGACTTGAACTGCGGAGCGCTGGACGCAGAGCTCCCGGTCTGTGGATGTCACTTTTACACTTTGTTAGCTTCTGACGATATCCTACAGCTTCAGAAAACCCTCTTAGGATGACGGGACAGAATCATTTAACCCTTCAGACCAAGAACGATTTATTTACTTTGTCCTAGCTGACCGCACGATTTTATTCAACTTAGGAGATCCCCTGACAGAGAAGGGGTTGATGCTGGCTGTATCTAACCCCTCAAATTCAAAATTCCTCTCCAGAGCTGAAGAAAATCGTCTGGAGAAAGAATGAAGAAAACTGAAGAAAGTGTTAGAGTGAAAAATGAGTTAGATAAGATTGGTTTGGTTAGGGCAGGGTAGGGTTGGGTCGGTTATGCCAGGGTGGGGTAGGGTTGGGTCGGTTTTGGCAGGGTGAGGTAGGACTGGGATAGTTTTGGCAGGGTGGGGTAGGACTTGGATGGTTTTTGCAGGGTGGGGTAGGGATGGGTCGGTCTTGGCAGGATGGGGTAGGATTGGGTCGGATATGGCAGGGTGGGGTAGAGATGGGTCGGTTTTGGCAGGGTGGGGTAGAGATGGGTCGGTTTTGGCAGGGTGGGGTAGGAATGGGTCGGTTTTGGCAGGGTGGGGTAGAATTGGGTCGGTTTTGGCAGGGTGGGGTAGGGATGGCTCAGTTTTGGCTGGGTGGGATAGGTATGGGTCGGTTTTGTCAGGGTGGGGAAGGGTTGGGTCGGTTTTGGCAGAGTATAGGTTAGGTTTCGGTTGGTTTTGGCAGGGTGGGGCAGGATTGGGTCGGTTTTGGCAGGGTGGGGTATGATTAGGTCAGTTTTGGCAGAGTGGAGTAGAATTGAGTTGGTTTTGGTAGGGTGGGGTAGGGTTTGCTCGGTTTTGGTAGAGTGGGGTAGGATTGGATCGGTTTTGGCAGGGTGGGGTAGGATTGGGTCGGTTTTGCAAGGGTGAGGTAGGATTGGGTCGGTTTGGACTGGGTAGGGTAGGTGTGGGTCGGTTTTGGCAGGGTGGGCAAGGATTGGGTCGCATTTGGCAAGGTGGAGTAGAATTGGGTTGGTTTTGGCAGAGTAGGGTAGGGATGGGTCGGTTATGGCAGGGTAGGGTAGGATTGGGTCGGTTTTGGCCGGGTGAAGTAGGATGGGGTCGGTTTTGACAGGGTGGGGTAAGATTGGGTCGGTTTTTGGCAGGGTGGGAAAGGATTGGTCGGGTTTGGCAGGGTGGAGTAGGACTGGGTTGGTTTTGGCAGGGTGGGGTAGGATTGTGTCGGTCTTGACAGGGTGGGGTAAGGTTGGGTTGGTTTTGGCAGTATGGGGTAGGGATGGGTCGAGTTGCGTTTGGGAGGGTAGGATAGGTTATGGCAGGGTAAGATAGGGCTGGGTGGTGGTGGACTGGGTAGGGTAGGGCTGGGTAGGGTAGTGTAGGGCTGGGTAGGGTAGGGCTGGGTAGGGTAGTGTAGGGCTGGGTAGGGTAGGGTAGGCTGAATCAGGGTAGTGTAGGGTACAGAAGAGAGGTGGGTATAACTGCCGTTTAGTTCCGTCATACCCAGCGCCTATTTCACTCAGTTATACTACACTGTCTCATCAAATTTGGGGCGATCTTCTCTACGATTTTTGTTCTTCTCCGCTTAGTTCAGTCCTTTAGTTCATTCATGACCCTTGGCTTTCCTTTTTTTTTTTTTTAATGAGGTGGAGCGCAGGGGCACGAGGCTAGACCACCATTAGTCCAGAATATTAAAGGGTAGGCCACCAAGCTACGCCCTGGTAACGTCTACACGTCAAAACATCTGTCCACCTCTGGGACTTGAACTGCGGAGCTCTGGACGCAGAGCTCTCGGTTTGCGGATGTCACTTTTACTCTTTGCTAGCTTCTGACGATATCCTACAGCTTCAGAAAACCCTCTTAGGATGACGGGACAGAATCATTTAACTTGTGCTGGAGTCTACTGTGTACTCTGTTCCATGTCTTTGGGAACTAGAGTATAGCATTGTATGCTTTCTTTGCATACTTTACCTTTTCTGTGATATTGTATTTTAGTCATTTGTAATACCATAAAGGGCAAAGTAAAGTTGATATACAGCTGATTCTTTTATTATCTTTAGTGTTTTACAAGAGTTTACAATTACAATACATTTACAAAGTATACAAGTAGCAGTGGCAGCAGCTGTTAGGTTACTCTGGCAGAAGATTTTATATATTTAAGTATAAGTATCTCAAAGTATATCACAAAAGTATTGGACTAGAGCAAATGTTTCAAGTATTATCAAAGTATATCAGTTAAATACGGGCAAGATACCTTTAGCAATTAATATTATGTAGTAGGTCCTATGTCTATCTCCAACTCGCTCCCTCGCTCCTACTCGCCCCTCTACCCTCTCTCCATCACGCTCACTCTAGAACGACAGAAAAAGAAAAAGCGCATAAAAAAGTAAAGGCGGGGAAGTGAAAGAAGCACTAAAGCAGACAGACACTAACAGACAGACACACCATCCCAGCACGTTCGGCTGCGCTGAGGACAGGCAGACAGGACAGACGGAGAGGAAGATGGAAGTGGAAGGAAGTCCCCCCTTTCCCGCCTCCCCCCACCCCACCTCCCTCCCCAGACCCACCTACCCGCCACACCCAGCCTAGTATGCTGGGAACTCACACACACACATACACATACACACACACACACACACACACACACACACACACACACACACACACACACACACACACCCTAAAGGAAAATACAAAGAAAAATACAACCTGTCACCTGTCCTGTCCGGCGCTCCGATCTCCCTGCAGGCTCTCCGGTCTCCCCTGGTCTCTCGGCCGTCTCGTCTCTCCCTCGTAGCCGTCTCTGCATCGCCTGGGGAAATACAGGAACATCAAAGGTGCCTAAGGAATGCAATGCCTACCAGAGTAACGCTATACAGGTGCCGCCACAGCTGCTGCTACCCTCCCTACCACATCACCTATCAGTACAAGCTACAACACACGCCGCACCAGTTCCTCTGCAGGGCTTGCCATGTACTCGAGCGGCCATCTCGTCGTCTACACCTGCCATTTCTTCCGTAGTTGCCACCCCTTCTTCTGAGGCTGCCATGTCTTCTGAGGTTGCCATTTCTTCTGAGGTTGCCATCTCGTCCTCTGAGGTTGCCATGTTTTCTGAGGTTGCCATCTCGTCTTCTGAGGTTCCCATCTCGTCTTCTGGGGCTGCAGCTTCGCCTTCCCCCTCGCCTGCAGTTGCCATCTCGCTGGCCAGGGTTGACATCTCGTCCTCCGGCGTTTCCATCGTTTTCTGTGGAGCAAACATCAATTAGGCCAAAGTACGCACTATATGCTACTGCTGAGCCTATGTCCCGTATTCTGGGTGGCATAGTTGGCTTCGTAGCGCATTTCCCTGAGAGATTTATTTTACATAACGCCAACATTATATTGCAAACTTACGTCAATGTCTTCTAACCCCAACTTGTCACCCAATTCCTTCCCATTCCACACATCCTTCCTTTAAGTTCTTCACAGCCATACTGTACCATCACCACACCCACACTACCACCACCACCACCACAACCACACTCCATCACAACCACTAGCAAAACACTATCACCAATACCACAACCACATACTACCACCACCATCACAACCACACACCACCACCACCAACACCGCTGACATCACCACCGTCACAACCACCACACAGCTATCAGTGCTCTCGTGCAAAATTTGTCAGAGAGAGAGAGATTTTTGTGCGTGTGCGTGTTTCGTGCGTGTGTGCGTGTGCGTGTGCGTGTGCGTGTGCGTGTGCGTGTGTGTGTGCGTGTGTGTGTGTGCGTGTGTGTGTGTGTGTGTGTGTGTGTGTGTGTGTGTGTGTGTGTGAAAATAATTCTTTTAACAATAAACAAAATGCATGACTAAGTGTACGATGTGAGAAAAGCTCAGAAAAAATATTTCAAATTTCAAAAAGTTTAAAAATGGTTCAAATACCTTTACTTGGGAAGAAAGCTATTATTTCCCACTCTTGTCGTCTGTCGTGTCGGTGTAAATATCCTTTGCTTGCCTGGCCGTGTAAATATCCTCTGCCTGCTTGGTCGTGCGAAAATCCTCTTCTTTCTTCGTGTCAACGGAAAAATTCAACCTGAGAGGTGGAGAGCAGAGGTGTGAGGGTAGGGGAGGTTTGACTGGTAGCAGGGAGATGGAAGGGGGGGTAGAAGGAAGAGGTGAGGGGGTAGGGAAGAGATGAGGGGGTAGGGAAGAGATGAGGGGGTAGGGAAGAGGTGGGGGGGTAGGGAAGAGGTGGGGGGTAGGGAACAGGGGAGGGGGGTTGAGGGAAGAGATGAGGGGGTAGAGGGAAGAGGTGAGGGGTAGAGGGAAGAGGTGAAGCGGTAGGGAAGAGGTGAGGGGGTAGAGGGAAGAAGTGAGGGGGTAGAGGGAAGAGGTGAGGGGGTAGAGGGAAGAGGTGAGGGGGTAGAGGGAAGAAGTGAGGGGGATAGAGGGAAGAGGTGAGGGGGTAGAGGGAAGAGGTGAGGGGGTAGAGGGAAGAGGTGAGGGGGTAGGGAAGAGGTGAGGGGGGAAGGGGGAAAAGGTGAGGGGGTAGAGGGAAGAGGTGAGGGGGTCGAGGGAAGAGGTGAGGGGGTAGAGGGAAGAGGTGAAGGGGTCGAGGGAAAAGGTGAGGAGGTAGGGGAGAGATGAGGGGGGTAGGGGGAAGAGGGGAGGGGATAGGGAAGAGGTGAGGGGGTAGGGATGAGGTGAGGGGGTAGGGATGAGGTGAGGGGGGTAGGGATGAGGTGAGGGGGGTAGAGGGAAAAGGTGAGGGGGTAGAGGGAAGAGGTGACGGGGTAGGGAAGAGGTGAGGAGGTAAGGAAGAGGTGAGGATATAAGCAAGAGGTGAAGGGGTAGAGAAGAGGGGAGGGGGTTGAGGGAAGAGGTGAGGGGATAGGGAAGAGGTGAGGGGGTAGGGAAGAGGTGAGGGGGTAGGGAAAGGGGACTGGAGTAGTGGGCATAGAGAAGGTGGGAGTTTAGAGATGGTGTGTACAATTAGCCACTGCTACGACGCCAAAACACAAAAATCTACCTCTGGAAATATATCAGTGTGGTTGTTTGTAAATGTTGGCAAATTTAACAATGGTATTTAACATATTTTCCATCGGCTGTTTAATTAGCAAGGAGTGTTTGGGAGTTTTCATAAACCTCAGGGCACCTTCGAAATAAACAGATGTTAACCAGGATTATTGTATCTCCCTTGCCGGACGGGTGTGTGAATAATGAACTCATTTCTTAGTAGGGATTGTCACCGAAAAAATAGCTTCTTTAGACCCAAGAGCACCAGCATTGTCAACAGCTCGTGTCATAGTGGAATTGCTGTGCCGTGTAAATATGTAGTTATAATATGTCCAAATCCACGTCATCCAATAGAGTACACGCATTATTTTAAGTAATTTCTTGGGGGGGAGGGGGTACAGACAATCTTCACCCCCCTTCCCCCGTAGTTCACACAACGCACGACGTCAGAACGCGTGCCCTGATCAAGGAAGGGTGTAAATCACAATCTATATGCAAATATGTGAACAGTACAGTCATAAGAGCCAACCTGAAAGCCATTATGGTCAAAGCCCCATCCTGTCACCGACCATGACTACCAAAATCTGTCAGGAGGCGGTGGCTGAATCGGTAGAGAGGCGGCTTGCAGTCCTGATGGACCCAGGTTCGAATCCTGGCTGGGGCAGGGGACAGTTTAAGGATTTGAATTTCATTAAAAAAAGCAGACTGTCCTGATCTACCAGATGACCCGCCGACATGTCGTAAAAATACCCCCGCTAATACCAATACACCAGTCCTGTATGAGACAGCCCTAGCATGTACTCAATATGGACGTTGGGTGTTAGCGCCGAAGTGGTGACATGTGGAGGTGTTGGAGGACTACTGGGCCTTGGGATAGGCTACTGCCCCCAAGATATAGGCCCTGAAGCCTTTGCCCAGAGTTGGACACACACAAAAAAAAAAAGTCAGTCATCGAGATGGTGAATAAATCGGATAATGTCGGGGCAAATGATCATGTTAGTGTTAACCCATTCAGCCAAGAAACGTCGTTCATTTTATTCTTGCAACAGCCTGATGATTTTATTCAGCTTAGGGTACACTTTTCAAACTGAAGGAGTTAGATGCACTACTAATAAAGTCTTTAGTACGGGAGGCTGCTCGTAAGCTGAATAAAATGGCTTGATAACAATAAGAATAAAATAAGAATAATGTCACTCTGGTTCAGGGGAATAAACGAATCTTTACCTAACCAAGGATTACGTAGTCAACACATTTCGCACAGAAATAACAATGATTAGATGGACGTGTAGTTCTTACTTAAATGCTAAACCTGGGTTTGGGGGGAGGCTAGGTTTACTATTGAGGAATTAAGAGGCGGGATGGGAGAAAAGTGTATTGTTGTGATGAGGAGGGATAGACTGAGATGGTTAGGACATGTGGAGAGGATGGAGGATGACAACTGGGTGAGGAGGGAGAGGTGTGAACGTCGGAGATAGGGCTGCGAGAGGCAGACCGGAAAAGGCCTGGGACGAGGTAATGGTGTGTGACTTCAGGGATAAGGGAGTGAATAGGGAGGCTGCAAAAGACTGTGCAGTGTGGAGAGCCGCCATTATGTGACCAAGGCCGACGACGCATGCAAGCATGTTAGATCCTTTATAAAGATACGACACGAACGATTCGATACAGGTAAGGTTCAGGGATCACCATTTTATATAATTTATCTCCTGCCATTTTTGCCTTCCATCTCTACAGTATCCCCGGCCATCCTATCGCGTTGACGAATAGGGGAATTTGAAGGAGGAACACGAACAACAACAGTCTACCCTCCTCCTCCCTGCCTGACTTACCTCATGCCCCTCCCCCCCTCCCTCCCTCTCTCTCTCTCTATATATATATATATATATTTCCTATCTGTATCTCCACACTCCGACACGTCAGCTAAATATGACCCACCACCTGTTTAGTGTGTGTGTGTGTGTGTGTGTGTGTGTGTGTGTGTGCGCGCGTGCATTAAAATATCCGAGCATCACTGAGTTCATGCATCAGTGTGTGTGTGTGTGTGTGTGTGTGTGTGTGTGTGTGTGTGTGTGTGTGTGTGTGTGTGTGTGTGTGTGTGTGTGTGTATCAGTATGTGCGTGAACTTGTGTGTGTGCATCATTGTGTGCGTGTATCTGTGCTCGTATCTGAGTGTGTGTATCAGTGCCTGTGTGTATCAGTGTGTGCGTATATTAGTGTGCGTGCGTGCTCTGATCAGTGCTTGTATCAGTGTTTGCGTGAATGAATACGTGAGTGCATTAGTGTGTGCCTGCTCCGTGTGCGCGTGTTTATATAGTGCGTACATGCCGCGGCGTGTACGTGCATCAGTGTGTACGTGCATCGGTGTGTACGTGCATCAGTGTGTACGTGCATCGGTGTGTGTGTGCATCGGTGTGTGCGTGCATCAGTGTGTACGTGCTAAGTGTGTACGTAGTCAAATTGTATGTGTTCAGTGTGTACTTAGTCAAATTGTGCTTGTTCAGTGTGTACGTATTCAGTGTGTACGTGTTCAGTGTGTGCGTGTTTATTGTGTGCGTGTTTATTGTGTGCGTGTTCAGTGTGTGCGAGTTCAGTGTGTGCGAGTTCAGTGTGTGTGTGTGTGTGTGTGTGTGTGTGTGTGTGTGTGTGTGTGTGTGTGTGTGTGTGTGTGTGTGTGTGTGTGTGTGTGTGTGTGTGTGTGTGTGTGCGCGCGCGCGTGTGCGTGTTTATTGTGTGCGTGTTTATTGTGTGCGTGTTCAGTGCGCGCGTATTCAGTGTGTGCGTATTCAATGTGTGCGTGATAGTGTGCGTTCTCAATGTGTGCGTACTTATGTGCGTGCTCTGTGTGCGTATTTACTATGTGCGTATACCAGTGTGTAACTCAAACTGTCTGCATGTTTTTAAGAGTGAAGGTATGAAAAAATTTAATAATGATGATGATGATGATGATGATGATGATGATGATGACTGAGGCGTCTGGCAGTAGATAGTAGCAGTAGATAGATGATGATGATGATGATGATGATGATGATGACGATGATGATGACGATGACGATGATGATGACGATGATGATGATGATGATGATGATGATGATGATGACGATGACGATGATGATGATGATGATGATGATGATTTTTTCTAGTTCTTTTTAATCCGGAAACGTTTATGTTATCAAGGAGGATTCTGTACTCTACTCCTTTCACCTTAACTTGGCCCAAATTTTCGTCCATTTGCAGGTTTTCACGTGTCTCAGTTGCGTCTTTGAAACAGCACTTCTTCGTGACTAGCGTAATATTCTATTGTTACAACTCAGCATTCGAGATAAAGAGATTGCAATTTAGGCCAAGTTAGAGTAAAATGAGCATAGTGAAGGGGATGGGATGGAGGGATGGAGTAGAGAGGTATACGAGACAGGCGGGTGTACTGTACGTTGCGGGAGGGCAGCGAAATGGCAGTGTACTGGGCGACATGGAGGCGATTTGTTTGTGGCCACCCCTTACGGGTTTAAGGCGTCTGGCTATAGATATCTAGACAATTAGGGCTATAGATATAGGTGACGATACACGACTATTAAAATTACATCCATTTCCCTTATTTTCTACAATTTCTTTGGCCTACAACGCTTCCTGGCTGACCGTAAGATATCCCCGTGTCCTAATTTAGTCACCTTAATGGCAAAAACAGCAAAACCCAACACTTGCAGCAAGAGGAGAAGCCTACACACCATCACTACCCCCTAACCAGCAAAACGACGTCTATTGCCCTCATCTGTTGAATCTATTTGACCTATGACACTTCCTGGTTGGCAGCAAAATACCTCTGTGTCCTATCTGAATCATCTTAATGGCAAAAACAGCGAAATTTAACCCCAAAACAGTAAAATTTAACACTTACATCAGGAGACGGAGCCGACGCAGCCTCACCCTCTTATCGTCAGAGTACCACTGACTGACCAATGGAATGCCATGTTTGTTCAGCCCAGAAACTCGTGTGAAACTTTACCCAACTACTTCTACAACCACTAGAGGGCACGGAGGCCCTCTCATTTTCAGGGTAACTCTAGTATTTTATTCAAGCTAATACAAGAGGCTATTATGCACCTGTGAGCTATTTATAAATGTCTGAGAGCATTCATGCTGTAAATATTAACCCTCCAATGATCGTGACAACTCTAATACTTTTTTTATTAGACTCCAGACGATTTTATTCAGCTGGGAATGGGTCTTAGGAACCTGAGTGCATAAGAGAAAACCGTCGTAGAGGAAGCATCAAGGACCGTAGCAAACAAAGTCAGAAATTATACTTAGATGTTTACCATACTCTATTCACTTTCACTTTGTCTAATATTGCCATCTCCTCACCTTAAATGCTGAGCTGTAAGGATACATTAACACTAGAATATAGAACAATACTCTCGTTTCCCTAAATGGACCTAAATTATCATCTCTCCATCTTGAATGCTGAGTTGTAACAACAGATGAACGGCATAACATGATGATAGTCACGAAGAAGTGCTATGTCAAGGATGTAGAGCCATACCATTGTCATTTCATGGCACTGGGCTACGTGAAATGAGTAAAATGATCTACACAAGGCCAGTGTAGAGGCCAGTGTTAGAGGAAGAACGATTTAGTCACGAAAAGGTGATGCGGAATGGATATAGAACTTCACTTTAACTTGACCTAAAATTGCAATCTCTCCATCTTGAATGCTGAGCTGTAACAAGAGCCTGACATTAGAATATGATGTTAGTCATGAAAAAGTGCTGTTGAAGATATGTAGAGCCGTGTTATCGTCTTCTTCTGCCTGTAATTATGCTATGAGAAATTGGCAGCAAATATAAGATCTCAGCCATGTTAAGTCTGATAAGCTATACTTACAGCTTAATGGAACGCCCTGATAAAAATGACAGCTATAGACTCATTCTATAACTCCTTAGCACCTCTTCCTTAGCGATTTATTAGCTTATTACACCTTACTCTATTATTGAACTGTAAAAATCCTTCAAACTTTGCCATACGCCACATAAAAAAACGCACAAAACGATTTTAACCAGCTTTATCCAAAAATATATCGTAAAGGAAGTCTTTGTGTCCATGTGTGTGTGTGTGTGTGTGTGTGTGTGTGTGTGTGTGTGTGTGTGTGTGTGTGTGTGTGTGTGTGTGTGTGTGTGTGTGTGTGTGTGTGTGTGTATGTGTGTGTGTGTGTGTGAGGGGGCCAGTGTGTTACCATGGCAACCTCCCCACACCACCGCAGTTACATACACACATATCCCCACCAACAACTTTCGTTAGAGAGTATTGTGTGTGTGAGTGTGTATGTGTGTGTGTGGGGGGGGTATATGGGTGTGAGTGTGGGAGGGTGGGTGGATGTGTTGTGTGTGGGGGGGTGGGGAGATGGGAGTGTATGGATTCGTGTGGTTGCAGTGTGTGTGTGTGTGTCACCTAGCCCTGTCTAACTATATATAACCTCACATAATCTCACTAAACATCCCCATACATAACCTACATTATTCCAACTCAACCTGACCACCAAACCTAATCAAACGCAGCCTAACCCTATCTAAAGCGACGTAATCTCTCCCAGTGTCACTTTACCTGACCATACCTATCCTAACCTAACCCAACCAAGGCTAAACTGACCTAATCCAACCCTACCTAACCCAGCCTAACCTAACCTGGTACAACGCAACCAAAACATATCTAAACAAACCTATGCTAACCCAATCTAACCTAATCTGTCTATACCTAATCCACCTGAACACAACAAGTGACCTTGGAAATACCAAGGCGCGTCCACAACTGCAAAACAACAAAGCTAAACCACACCAACCACGATTCACATCCCTTGATGAAACCTCCGAAATGAATATAGTCCAGGCAGCCCCACACAACCCTGTCCACCTCAGCCAAGTCCCGTTGTCAGAAGAGGTCAGTGTGGGATGAAATGATCGTTTTCTATGACGTGTCTTTGGCATTTCTGTTAAGTCTGTGCTGAAAGTCTTTATATAAGAAAAACACACACAAAAACGATATAACATTTCATATAAATTCCAATGGCAGTGGTTTGGTCGGATCTTCAAAAATTCAAAGTTGGAAGGGGGAGGGGGCAAGGAGCCAAGCCTTATTCAGGGGAGCTTTGCATAAAAACCCCTGCACTGAAACTTTGGAACTTCCTGTAATATTAAGAGCGTAAACAGGGGAAAATACAAACCATCAGGTAATATTAACCCTTAAGCTTATTAAAGGTATTGCATGTGATATAAATTTATGCTGTGGTGCGTAGTTAAACGAAACGTGTATTGTGGTAGTGTGTTGCGTTGTGTTGCTGAATGGAAATAGAGCGAAATACAATGATATCGATGTTTATGGCGGAAAATACAGCTCCATATGTATTGCTAAGCTAATATAAATTCATACGGTGGTGAAACAGTGAAGGAAATGACGATACGAACGCGTGTGTGTGGTGGTGTGTGGCGTTGTGTTGGTTGCCATGGTTACGGCGTGGCACTCACACACACACCTACACCCTGCCTTCCCTCACTGCGTTTATTCTGTGCGTGAGACTCTTACCGCTGCCTACCCCACCCCCGCAACGTGAGTATCCTGCCTCACCCACCCTGCCTCACCCTGACTTATCCCTATCTTACTTTTTTTTTCTTTCTCACTGTCTCATCCATTACTTTTATAAGTCTTAAGTATATAATTGTTTGTACCCAGCCTCACTCCTTCCTCACCTTGCCTAACCCTGCCTCACTCCTTCTTCCTCACCTTGCCTCACCCTGCCTCACTCCCTACCTTACTGCTTCTCTCTTCACTCTGCTTCACCTCTCTGCCTTACTCTGCCTCACTCCTCTGCCTCATCCTGCCTCACCCCTACCTTACAGTTCCTCTCTCATTCTCCCCTTCATTCATTTTATAACTTATTTCACACTTCTCTTGAGGATCTCTCTCTCTCTCTCTCTCTCTCTCTCTCTCTCTCTCTCTCTCTCTCTCCATGAAGTGTGTGCGTAGTACTGTCACCCACACGTGTAGACATCAGTGTGCGTGATAGTGTACACATTAAACTGAATAATAGAGTAACGCAACACTTTACTACACACCTCTCCACTCACACTCTGTTCCTTCACTTTCCCTCTCAGTTTTTTCCTTTCTTTTCAACTCTCTCTCTCTCTCTCTCTCTCTCTCTCTCCTTCAATCACCAGTTCCCTCCCTATCCCCTGAGAGGAGGATGGTGGGCCGTGTGTGTGTGTGTGTGTGTGTGTGTGTGTGTGTGTGTGTGTGTGTGTGTGTGAGTATTGGCATCCCTGACAGGCAATTTGTTACCTATACAATGGTAAATCTGACACACACACACACACACACACACACACACACACACACACACATACATACACACACACACACACACACACACACACACACACACACACACACACACACACACAAAATGTCATATAACTGAAGGAGTTAAGAATAGTTGTATTAGTAGTAGTAGTAATAGCAGTAGTAAGAGTTGATAAGGGAGGGAGAGTGTTAATAAGGGTGGCAGGGTGTTAATAAGGGAGGCAGGGTGTTAATAAGGGAGGCAGAGTGTTAATAAGGGAGGCAGGGTGTTAATAAGGGAGGCAGGGTGTTAATAAGGGAGGCAGGGTGTTAATAAGGGAGGCGGGGTGTTAATAAGGGAGGCAGGGTGTTAATAAGGGAGGCAGGGTGTTAATAAGGGAGGCAGGGTGTTAATAAGGGAGGCAGGGTGTTAATAAGGGAGGAAGAAGTGAAGGTATTTATCATCACAGTAATTATCACCAATTTTTAAGGCAACAGGCAATTCTCCAGAAATAATACAGAAGATATCTACACTTAACGAATTATTTTATTTAACCATCTCCTCGGTGGGACAACTCTAGCTATTTATTCTATCCTAATTATTAACTGAGTGCGTCACAGGCCTGTATTCTCGTCGGTTAAGCTCCCTAGCACTTTTTCCTAAGCGATTTGTGTTGTTTATTACACCTTACTCTCCTCTGCATCACATAAATCCTCCAACATCGCAATACCCTGCATATGCCACGTTCAGAAGACTATCAACCACCTATAAAAAGAATAAATCGCAAAGGAAAAGGCGCTAGCGAAGGAAGGGACCGTGAAGGGAATTAGTCACAATCAGTAAATATAGGCTAACAGCAATATATTCCAGGCAACAGGCTAATTACCACATTAATACCGAATACCAGCATTATGGAATTATTGTAAAAGGGAAAAAATTGTTGTATAATCCTCTCTCTCTCTCTCTCTCTCTCTCTCTCTCTCTGACACACACACACACACACACACACACACACACACACACACACACACACACACACACACACACACACACACACAGACTAACGAAGCGACAACATATATTGGCAAATTGCACTTAAAATGAACAATAATAATAATATTAATAATAATAATAGTAATAATAACAACAACAACACTGACCACCTAAAATCACAATTAAATTTAAGTAGTAAAGAAGCCTTCGGTAAGTAAAAGTTCAAGGAGAGAGAAATGGTAAAGAAAATGAAAGAACATTAGGAACAAAGAATGAAAGGAAATGAGAACAGCAGAGAAAGAGGAAGTGGGAGGGGGATAATGAGAGATGAGGTGATAAGGAAGAGTTATTATTGAGAGAGAGAGAGAGAGAGAGAGAGAGAGAGAGAGAATATGGATGTAAACAATGCAAGAACACATTCGTCGTAAAAAACAAAACACAAGGCGACAAGGAAAAGGATTATTCGACGCGCACAAATATTTCGTTCCATATTGTGAGCCACGATCCGCGGGTGGCTATTTCCACGCAGTACCCAGCCCCCCCCCCCTCTCTCTCTCACTCTCTCTCTCTCTCTCTTCACCTACCTCTTTCTTTAACGATCCCTTTCACATTCCCCTCTTTTTCTCCCCCTTTCCCCTTCTATCTTCCCACCAATCGCTCCCTCTCCCTTTCTCCCCCTCTTCTCTCCCCCCTTCTCTGCCTCTTCCTTCTTCCCCCAACGCCCTCTCTCCTCAGTCCACTCTCCCCAATCATCTCCCCAGTAACCCCCTCTCAATCCAACACCTCTTACTTCTTCTCCCCCTCTTTCTTCCCTATCTTCTATCTCTGTCCCAATTCCTTCCTCTCCTTTTCTCTCCCTTACTCCTCTTTCTCCCTTTCCCCTCCTCCCACCAGCTATCCCTCCCATGGCTCCACTTCCTCCCCTTCCCCTACCTTCTCTCCCTCCCCTTTTTCCCCCTCACGCCTTCCCCTTTCTCTCTCCCCTTCCCCCCTGCCAGATTAAGTGGGTTAGTGACCTGCGTGTGTGTCCTACCACGTTCGATGCATTCCGCTGACGCGCTTCCTGTTTCACCATCGTCCACTCACTTGATGTAGTGCTTCTAACTGATCTCTTGGGTGACTCCGCACTGAGTGACAAGCCTGTTTTCTGTAACCCAGAACACCAATTACAGCGCTGCGGCAACAGGTCAACTCTGGAACTGTCTCGCTCTGTCTGTATTTCCTGCTTCCTATGATCTCCAGTCTTTCAAACTGTCCAGGCATTTCGAAATTATCGGATCTTGAATTTGGCTCTCACTTGTATTTTGTTCTTCTCTTGGAAGGAACAATAAGAGCGGGCCCACGGCCTTTGGTTCCTTCTTCCTCGCATAAAAAAAAACACTCACACATAACCAAAAATACAAGAGATGTGGAGCCTACTATGGCGCCCTTGTTAACTAGGTGGAGAAACGCAAATGCGGCGTCCACCCAGGAACTAAACCTCCACACTCTTTCCGGCGCCTCGCTGTGGCGAGGCACTGTCCACCGCAAGGGAGGGTCGGTTGGCTGCATGGGATGGCCCCGTGGAATCAGTTGCTTGTCTGCGGCTGACGGGTCTGCTCAGCCACAAATGCCGGCATTGCCCTACCAGTACTACTCGCTGCCACCTGGGGCTGCAGTATCTCCTCGGATAAGTTATACGGGCAGTTATTATCATAATTATTTTCCTAATTATCATTTATTATTCTGTTTCCTACTGTCATATCTGGCGTGGGACGGCGGCAGAAACGGGAACAAGGAAAGTGCCAGAATGGAACTACTACTACTACTACTACTGCATACCACTACTCCTACAAACCACCACCACCACCACCGCTACTACTGTTGCTGCTCGTACTATCACACGTCCCCCACAACCAATACAACTCAGCAATCACTGGCCTCTCTCATCGACTGTGTCCATCCCTTGGCCACATCATATCTATAATTCATCTGAGTCTATATACACCATTCTCTCTCTCTCTCTCTCTCTCTCTCTCTCTCTCTCTCTCTCTCTCTCTCAACATAAGTATATGGTGGGTAATGTCCTTGTGGTAAGCTAGTGTAGGGAGAGAGACAGGTGAATAGCACGTATGGATTACCTGTTCTATGCTCTGCCTACCTCAACTTGGCCTAAAATTACCGTGCGTCAATTTATAATAAGATAGACGTCCTTTAAGTGGCATGGCAGGCTTCTTAACACCTCTTCCTTAGCGATTTATTTAGCATACATTTTTTTACACTCATATGCTTCTAATGGCTATGCTCCGCCCACTGTAATTAGTCGCCAAATTGTCATCTCTCTATCTTAAGGACTCAGAAATAGCAGCACGAGAACAACATTAGAATATGGTGCTAGTCACGAAGAAGTGCACTGGACAGGAAGCAGAGCCATAGTATTACCTGCTTCTCCCACTAAGCTACGTGAAGTATGCTGCAAAGGGACAAGAATCGGGCCAAGTTAAGGTGAAAGGAGTAAATAAGTCTTTCCCACGTTGAATAAAACCGGTAGGATGCAATGCGAATAAAGTAAAGATCGCTTAATTCTGTGAAGGGATGGTATCGGTGGTGGAGAGGGTCGCCTTCACCTTATGGCACCGATATGGCCGGGCGGGGGAGCTGCCCGGCTACACAAACGTCCCTCAACTCCTTCACTGTTCCCTAAAAGGAGGATGTTGGGCTCCACGAAAAGGGTAACTTCAGCCTGCAGTCCACCGGGGTCACGTCTAAAAGAGTTTGGAACAACAACAACAACAACAGCGGCCTAGTTAGTCTTAATAATCTAGGGCAGATGTGAGAGGTGCCAAAGGTGTATATGGATTAGGTATTTTTGGTTGTGTGTGTGTGTGTGTGTGTGTGTGTGTGTGTGTGTGTGTGTGTGTGTGTGTGTGTGTGTGTGTGTGTGTGATTTGTATTTGGGTTGCTATAATCCCACTCTCACTCCTATATTGTAATACAGATTCGTTTGGCCTAAGTATGTAAATCCTCTATAATTCTCTATATTACTTCTTCAGTAATTATATCACTCAGGCTCCTCTGACTCACTCTCGCTAGACTTGTCCCAACCATGAGAGGGGTATAAACCAAATTCAGACATATTTAATCGTGTATGTGAGTGAGGGGGAGGGGGGGAGGGAGGGGGAGGCCAAGGATGAGATGGAGGGATAGAGTGGGGAGGTATATGAGAGAGGGCGGTGTGAGCTGGGAGCAAGGCAGTGAAACGCCAGAGGATAGGGCAACATGGAGGCGATTTGTTTGTGGCCACCCCTTACGGGATTAAGGCGTCTGGCAATAGCTAGACAGATAGATAATCTCAATGTGGTTGCCTGACGTTGACTAGTAACACCACTTACACCACTGCACCCACTGCTCTCTCTCTCTCTCTCTCTCTCTCTCTCTCTCTCTCTCTCTCTCTCTCTCTCTCTCTCTCTCTCTCTTCATTCTACAAGCCCTTCTTTCAGTTCGTCCTTCTTTCCTCAATATTCTCTCCTTCTCTCCCTTTCTTTTATTCCTTCATTGCTTTCCATGCATTCTCCCCTTCCTTCTCTTCCTCCCTCTCTCTCTCCTTTCTTTTCTTCCTTCCCTCCTTCCTTTCCTCAGTCCACTCCACTCAGTAATCAACATTCCATTTTGTATTAAACCACCTTTCCTTCCTTTATTCTTACGTTCTCCTTACTCTCCTTTCATCCTTCCCTCCCTTCCCCTCCTTCCCTCCCTCCCTCCCTCCCTCTTTCATTTATTCATTCATTCATTTCTAACTTATTATTCCCTTTCATTTTTCACTTCCATCTTTCAGTTCTTATTTCCTTGTTCTTTCACTTCCTTTCATTCCCCTCCCTCCTTCCTTCCCTCCCTCCTTCCTCCCTCCTTCCTTCCTTCTTTCCTTAACCACACAGTAATCGACATTCCTCACCGGCATTAAGCCCACTAAGTTCCCTTTGTCCTCACACTCCCTTTATGGCTGCAATAATTGCCACACTTACTGTCCATCCATGCTTCCCTCCCCTTGACACCCACCACTCCCTCTACGTACCATACGCCTCCGCATGTCACCACTTCGGCGCCAACACCCACCGTCTATACTGAATACATGTTAGGGCTCTCTCATACAGGACTAGTGCAGTGGTATTAACTGGGTCATAGGGAACGGGTTATCAATTCTATGCTCAGAGTTGAATAGAGACAAAAAAAAATACCGAGCTGTATAAGATAGAATGACGTAAACTTGAGTAAAACAGAGTTGTATTGACCATGAGACGGTTATGAGAAATTCAGAGCATATTCGGTGCCAAAGATCTCGGCACAAAACAGGTAAAGAAATCCAGGTACGAAATATAAACACAGAAAGTCATATTCGGTGCCAAGGAAGGCTTTCGGCTCACGCAATTTCCAGATACGAGTTAGTCTTGCAGTGCCGAAAGCGTTCATGTCGGGTGTGCGTTATGTTCGGTCAGGCCGCTGATTATTATACATAGTCCGACACTGTGACCTTGTGTGTGTGTGTGTGTGTGTGTGTGTGTGTGTGTGTGTGTAAATTAAAAGCTAAATAATACACAGGTTTTTTGCTAGATGTAGTGGTAGATCTAGTTTCTCTTTTCCTTTTTTTCTTTTATATTGTGTGTGTGTGTGTGTTTTTACTAGATAAACTCACTATGGGCCAATATATCTTCTATTCTGTATACCTTCTCTGTATACCCGTGCACACCTTTCCACCTCTCTCTCTCCATCAACTCCCTCTACTCTCCCCACCCCTACCTACCCCCTCCCCCATCCTTCCCAGCTACCCCTTCCCCTCTACTTCTCTCCCTTCCCTTCCCTTCTCATAGCGTCCCCCTTCCCTCCCTCTCGTTCACTTTTCCATTCCCTTCCCTCCAACTTCTTCCCTTTCACAACCCCTTCCCTCCTTGTTCCCCCAACTCCTTCCCTCCCCGTTTCCCCTATCTTCACTATCTCCTTCCCTTCCCTTTTCTTCTCTCCCTCTCCTACCCCCTCCCCTTTTCCTCCCCCCCCCCAACTCCGTCTCTCTCCAGCTTAAATGTCAATGCTATTTTCCAAGTCTGTCTGTCTGGGTTCCAAGAATTTACGTCTGGTCGATCTTTTTGCTGGTGTCTTGCAGCTCTTCTAAAGGAATTATGTTTTTGTAACTCTCTCTCTCTCTCTCTCTCTCTCTCTCTCTCTCTCTCTGATGTTTGCGGAGAACAGCAACTGATGTTCTAGGAAATATATTTATAAAAAGCAAAGCGCTGAGAAAAAGAAATTATGTACATCAATGAACAAACTTTACTCGGCCTGCTTACTACCAGATGCCGCATTGTTAGATGTGAAGCGGTGTAAAAATAAGCAACTTACCTACCCACCTACCTACTCACATACCTGCCTACCTACCTAGGTGGGAGAAAGCAACCGTATGTCTCTGGCTGACCCATCTGTGAGCCAGGACTGACAACAGATTCTTTCAGTAAACAGACTGAAGGTGACGCTGAAGACCCACACCTACTCTCCAGGTCCACCTTAGACGATTGTACGAGAGGACAGACTGGCCACCCTCTGTACGAGCAACATCTGAGCCGGTTCAGCAGACTGAAGGCGACAGTGAATACCATTGCTACTCTCCGGAGTGTGAGAGGACAGAGTGGCCACGCTCAACATCTAGGCAGCTTCAGTAAACCATCGTGCGGGCAAGAACCAGTTTTTCTTAAGATTACCTGAAATCCTGATAATAGGGACCCCACATCTCACAGCGGCCTTGTCCGTCTCTCGCACTAATGATTCTCGGAAACCAAAGAGTTCACTTACGTAGGCTTTAATGAATTGTACCCCTTCAACCAGATAACGTATTCTTTAAGTGCACTCTTCTGGAAGTGGCCTTGTCCGTCTGCCTCTCACTAGCGACTTTCGGAAACCAGATGCGACTTGAGAAAACCCACAGTGCATTCTACCAAACCACACCACACCACACCAAACCACGCCAGCGACTTACATAGTACCACACTCCATCACACCACACCA
>NC_137059.1:65000-67500 GCF_032717465.1 Coenobita brevimanus
CTCTCTCTCTCTCTCTCTCTCTCTCTCTCTCTCTCCACATGACCTCACTATTTATTCATTCCTCCACAGCCACAGCAGCACCACAGCATTCCATGTCTTCCTCATTTATCTGTCTGTCTCTCAACGTAACCCCACATGCACCACATCCACATCAACACCACAACACAACACTTCCTCATTCATCTGTCTGTCTCTCCACGTAACTCCAAATGCTCCACAACCACATCCACACCACATATCTCCTCCACATCCTCATTTCTCTATCTGTCTCCACGTAACTGCACAATGCTCCACATCCACCACATCAACACCACAACACAACACCTCATTTGTCTGTCAGGCCCTTCACGAAACTCCAAACGCCCCTCCCACATATATAACGCATTTCCACTGTTCTTACGTATCACACAGGATTCTTCCTTCCACCAGACGACCTTCTTCAGCTTAGGAAAATCTCTTCACCATGTCTAGATACAGAAGACGCCCATAAAAAGACATAAGAGAAAACCACAGACATTCGTTTTCTATGGCTTCATTTCGGAGTCAGTACTATTTTTCCACACTCAAAACTACACCACAAGTACTGACTGGTATATAAAGACACGCAATAACGAAAGATCTATAACGAAAGATGGCAATAGAACGAATTAGGCCCCTATATACGTGGAAATTAGAGTGGTTTTTCCTTTTTGGCTGAGAAGGTGGGTTAATCGGGAGAACGAGGAAGGAAGGAAGGAAGGAAGGAAAGAAGGCAGCCTCGTCCTCCGCTTATATCAGTGTCACCGCACGAGGGCATGCGTCTCTAGGAAAAAGAGGAGCTTACCCGGAAAATATGAGAGGGAGGGAAGGATATGTTTTGTGGCATTATGTTCAGTAAATATGGTTTGTGGTTAGGTATTGTTGGGGTTGTGTTGCGTGACTGCTTGAGAGAGAGAGAGAGAGAGAGAGAGTCACACCCATCTTGCTCCCTACACATGACTTAAGGCATTGACTGAAACACACACACACACACACACACACACACACACACACACACACACACACACACACACACACACACACACACACACACACACACACACACACACACACACACACACACACACACACACACACACACACACATACACAAACTTCCATACCCTAGTCAATAACTCACACGTGCGCACATGCCTGTATATACGCTCACAGACGTACACACACATCGACCACACATACCAGTGCCTCCACGTGCATATCCGTTCATAAGTATCACGGAACACACACGTGCACATACCTCTCACCATACATACATACATACATACATACACAATTATGGACACATAAAGATATTTCTCAGCATACAAATAATTTTCTCCATACACATATGTACACATCAATATACAAGGGACTCACTCATACATACACAAAAATTGCATAAGCTGACATACAGTCTAATAAACATACACATGTATACAGAAAATCACACACACACACACACACACACACACACACACACACACACACACACCACATATTTCTTCTATAATGGACATTCTGTCGATAGGTCAGAACAGTTTGTACAAAGAGCAGACATAACACAGAGAGTATTTTATGGCCTTGACATGCATAGATAGATATAGATAGACAGACAGACAGACAGACACAGATAGATAGATAGATAGATGGACATAAGCTGATAGACAGAGAGATACATAGAGAGACAGACAGACAGGCAAACAGATAAATAAATAACTAGACCTATATATAAATTGAGACATAGAATGACAAATAGGCAGACAGGTAGATATTTAGAAAGACTGATATATAGAGACAGACAGGCAGACAGACAGACAGACAGGCAGATAGACAGACAGATAGACAGACAGATAGACAGACTGACAGATAGATATACAGATACATATAGAAAAACAGAGGCACAACCAGGATTTTGTTAAGGGGGGGGGCGTGCATTTTGGCAGTCCTAATTCTTGAGACACATCACTGCCAGTCCATTGGGTGATTTCTCGTGTGTTGAGGGACGGCTCGGTGTTGTCAATGTCTACCCTGTGTCATTTATTCATTTCTTATATCCTCTGCCACAGCCACGGTATTCTCTGAGTCTACACATGTCTGGGTAGGATTTTATAGGATTTAGTTCGGCCATAAAAGCGAGAATTAACTGACATACATACACACATTCATCCATATACTATACACACACATAAATTCACAATATTCATACATACATACATACATTCATACATACATACATACACACATACATACACGGACATTTATAAGGAGTGTAATTACAGTCATTAGAGAAGGCACTTTGCCTTACGAATATGTGCATGTATGTTCGTGTTCACTGGTACACACAATTCTTACACACACACACACACACACACACACACACACACACACACACACACACAGGCACGTGCACAAGCAGATCCGGGCATACAGACACAGACGCACAGGCACACAGACAGGAATATCCAGACGAGAGACAGACAGG
>NC_137059.1:72500-82500 GCF_032717465.1 Coenobita brevimanus
AGACTTTGCATCGACAAACTTGAGATAAAAAGAGGTCTCCGAATTTGCTGAGAGTGCAAATCAAGAGGAAAGGAAGTGTAAAGAGAGGGAAAAGAGAAAGAGAGTAAAGAATATGATGGCGATATGTCCGACGAGGCTGGGATGGATATAAATGTTTGGAGCAAGATATACGGTGAGTTTATCTATCGGTCTGTCTATCTATCTATTTATATCTGTACACATCTAATCCATCAAGCTATGTATTTAATGTATATATATCTATCTCGGTCTATCTTTCTGTCTACCTACATCTATCAATCTGTCTATCCAATCATTCATCCAGTTCATCCATCCGCTCATCTCTTTGCGTCTCCTAAATCAATCAATATCTGTCTATCTAACCACCAAACTACCTACCTACCTACCTACCTACCTACCTATCTATCTATCTATCTGTCTATCTATCTATCTATCTACCTACCTACCTACCTACTTATCTATCTGTCTGTCTGTCTATCTATCTATCTACCAATGTAAATGCACATACAAAGGCTTCGTATACAAACACAATAAGGGAGGATGGAAAGAGTGAAAGAAAAGGAAGGAATGAAGAGAGAGAGAGAGAGAGAGAGAGAGAGAGAGAGAGAGAATGTGTGTGTGTATGTGTGTGTGTGTGTGTGTGTGTGTGTGTGTGTGTGTGTGTGTGTAGAGTGTGCTTAAGGTCTCCATGACACCTTGTACAGTGTGGTATGTATTGATCACAGACATTACAGGAGAGAGAGAGAGAGAGAGAGAGAGAGAGAGAGAGAGAGAGAGAGAGAGAGAGAGAGAGAGAGAGAGAGAGAGAGAGAGAGAGAGAACCTACAGCTACTCACCAGGTAACTTTGGACAGGGTGGGCCAGGAGGCAAGTGAATTAATGATGAAGGTAACGAGCGAGAAAGAATGGTGGAGAAGGGAAAAAATGATGAAAGAATGAGAAAGAGAAACGGTGAGAGACAAAGAAAGAGAGATGAACACACACACACACACACACACACACACACACACACACGCGATCCTGATGACTATGTTGATGGTGATAGTGTACCCAAGAGCGCCACACCACACACTCAAGAGGCTGCAATAAGAGGCTGCAACCTTTACGATAACCTTTCTGATTGCAAAGTCCTTGGATGACCCCTGCAATCCATTCACATCTTCATCCATGTTGCAGATCACACCATCCCTATCATGTCTTAACCTCTGTAATGCAAGAAGTCAGTACCAAATATAATTGGATGCTGGTAGTTACAGAGTAATGATGATGATGATGATGATGGTGGTGGTGGTGGTGGTGCTGGTGGTGATTCTCTCTCTCTCTCTCTCTCCTTTCCGATAACCTTTTGAAAGTCCTTGAATAACCTTTGGAATCCACTCAGAGAGAGACAGACAGACAGACAGACAGACAGACAGAGAATCACCAAATCCTCACCAAATCACCTCCTCTCTCGCACATTCTCACTTCTTCCCGCACATTCTCGTCTCCTCTCGCATATTCTCACCTTCTCTCACCCATCAGCCACTCCTCCCTTCGCCAGGCCACACCCGCACACACACTCCCACGCCAGGACGTCAACAACAATAAAAACTCCATTTCTTACACTGTCAACTCTCACGCACCAACCCATTCCCGTCAATTAGTGATGTCGTAATAACTCCTCCCTAGCGGTTTATTCTGCACATGGCACGTTAATATCCTCTAGTAAGATAGTAATGCACTAGGTCCACAAAAATTAATACAAAATCAACTTTAAAGCACTCAGGCAGCGTATACCTCCTCCAACATTAATAAATTTATGATTTATTCCTGCATTAGGGTCCAGATCAGCCTCAAAACCCTATCAACTCTTCCTTGGCCCACTGCCCATCCGTCCACCAGATTTCATTGGAATCCGATAATAACTTTGTGTTTTATTACGTCTTGCACACAAACAGACAGAAAGACTTGGGTGAATACAATCTCCGTCCGACTTTCTTGGCGGAGGTAATTACAAAATTTAATGTGGAATATGCAAAACAAATCGTTAGGAAGTGTTAACACCCACACCCACACCCACCCACTCATCCACCCACCCACCCACCCACCCACACACACACACACACACACACACACACACACACACACACACACCAAGTCATCCCCCCACCCACACACACACGAGATTACACACAGTTCGATGTTGCACAGAGATTAATTTCGTAACAAAGATTGAGGCTGAAATTGCTCGAATTCTCGTTCTCTCTTGTTAAATGCTTGGATCTATAATTTCAACAAAGATATTGCGTGTAGTGGGAATAAAGACTAAAGGATAATTACGTTTATGTATGGAGCAAAACTATGTGCCAAGATACTCCTTTCTCTTCGTCAAATCTTCGTGGAGTGCATTTCTGATTGGTTTGAATTATTCTTAAGCTATCCAATCCCGGATAATGGTGTAGCAATAGTATCTGTATCCTGAAACTCATCTGGACACGAACCCTGTGGACTGCTGACTGAACTGGGTACCTGTAGCTTATCGACACTTGTGGTGCTGTTGGTATAGTAGGACAGGATACAGTTTACCACTTCTCAGTCTTTCTTGTGATATTTCCATGTCAGCTTTTCCATGCTGCATGTTGATCCTTCTCACATTTTTTCCTGCCAGCTTCGACTGGAGGGATTGATGTCTTGGGGGAGAGCCTTCTTGCTTTACTATCCTCAGTTTCAACTTGTAGTATTAGATATCACACAGTCTTTTCTGTAATAAGCAGCCTCGAAAGGTCTGTTGCTGTTTGCTTTCCTTCGTACTTCTTTTGTACTCTGCAGCCACCCTACCTCCTTTTAAGGGTAGGGAAGATGAGGGACGTTTGTATAATCATTGAGGGAAGACACCAAGCTATATCGGTGCCACCACGGGACGGGGCCCCACTCGAACACCGGATATGAAAAAAATAGTGCTGCAGTGTTTACATAATCCAAATTCAAATACCACACACTCCGCCACTGGCCCAAGCGGCGTGACTTCACCTGCGCGCGTAATGTGAACCGCTCTCTGGTACGGCGTACATTGGTGCTCCTTCTGGCGTTGCCCGTTAATGATTGGGCGTTGTCTGGCGTTGTTACAATCCCCACCTAGTGGCAACGCAGCCAGAAACCCCTCTAGTGTGACTTGTATCTCAGTGACGCGGTGGATGCTGGCGAGAGAGTGCGTGGAGTCAAGAGTTTTCCAGTGAGAGCTTAGGATATTTTTCGTGTGTTTACAGTGACGAAAATCGGTTCAAACTGGCGATGCTTGTGGAAGGTCTGTGTGTTTGTGTTTTTTCATTATTTCTACGTAAGGTTATTATTTTTACTATTATATATATATATATAAAACATCATATATCCTGTATAAACCCTGCAACTTAAACTCTTGAAACAGAAACACATGAAAGAATTTAGCAGTACCGTTAAAATCTTCCTTTTATCACAAATTCAGGGACTGAATTAGGAAGCACATCACAGAACGCTTTAGGCAATATGACAAATGTGGAACAGGGCTATTTTGGCTTTATACAGGGCTTCATTAACCTCACTGGGGACCCGATGTAAAACTGGCTAAGAGACCCACGGACGAAAGGGGCCCCATTTACAGATTATAAAGACCATTTTTGGATCCTTTCACGACAGATGCTGTAATTTTCATCATTTATCCATTTACTTATTTAATATTTCATTCTTTCATTCGCATCATCTTTTCTTCGTCTCCTCCTCCTCCTCCTCCTCCTTTTTCTTAAACACACACACACACACACACACACACACACACAGGACACTCCAAGTTGGCATTGCGTTCTCTCATGCACGTACTAATTTTCCGAACCACTCTTCAACCTGCAGTCTACCTGTGATTAATTTCCCCTCGTATAGGTGTGATAAAGGAACAAAAACATCTCCACCTGTCCACAGCCACCATAAGACGTCCACCTTCATACACCCCACATGTTAACCCAGCCGAACAACACCATAGGCGTTACCAGTCACTCACCTTCACACACACACACACACACATACACACACACACACACACACACACACACACACACAGTGAACTGGAACCTCCTCGTGCCATTACTCACAACAATATTTCAGCACAAACTTATTCCTATAATATTCATCTATTTCCCTCCCCTCTTCTCTCTCTCTCTCTCTCTCTCTCTCTCTCTCTCTCTCTCTCTCTCTCTTACCATAATTACTTTATGAATGATGATGACGATGATGATGACGATGATGATGATAATGATGATGATAATGATGATGATGATGATGATGATGGTGGTGGTGGTGATTTTACACTGCTTTCCTAAACTGCCTTACTAACATCTGTTATTAATATTCTTTTACTTATAATTGTATAGTACTGAACTGATTTGAGAGAGAGAGAGAGAGAGAGAGAGAGAGAGAGCTTACGGACACACAGGCGTAACCACAAAGCGTAGCGGTGTCGAAGTGACTGTGTACGCATGTGGTGTGTCGGTCTCTCACGCGTATATGCACACACGCACACGCACCGACACACACGCACACAAATACTGCGTCATACTGTTGTGCGTTCTTTTTTTTGTGTATGTATGTATGTATGTATGTGCGTATGCAGGTATGTATCATATCAATCTACTATATATGTAGGCTATGTATGTATGTATGTGTGTATCAAGTTATTCTCTATCGATCCGTACATGTGTAGGTGACTCCATGTCTGTCTGTCTGTATGTATGTATGCATGTAGCGACCAACCACTATCTCCTTATATGTATGGCTGTGTATGTATGTATGTGTGTATGTAGAGTGGATATCTCAAAACTACTTGGTCCGATTTAAACCAAACTTGGCACCTGTATCGTGTGAGTGGATGGTAAGAATGGATTTGATTTTGGTGCCGATTCATCCAAGGTCAAGGTCAGAGGTCAAGGCCATATATGGGGAGGGGTGTAGGTGAGCTCTGAGTGGCCCTTCGAGTTATTATTATTATTATTGTTGTTGTTGTTATTGTGTTTGTATCGTCGCCATTGTGTTTTTTCCTGCTCTCTCTCTCTCTCTCTCTCTCTCTCTCTCTCTCTCTCTCTCTCTCTCTCTCTCTCATCCTGTCATTGTCACTCACTCACCTCCTGACACCGACCTTGAAGAGACGTAAGAGATGGAGGGATGCAAAGAGGGAGGGAGGGAGGGTGGTAGGAACCTTAACACACACACACACACATACACACACACACACACACTGGTACTCGCCCAAGGGGATGTAGGGAAGGGTGGTACAGAGGGATGACGGAGGAGAAGGAGGAGGAAGAGAGATAAGGAGAGCGTAGAGGGAGGTCGAAAGGAGAGGAGAGATGTAGAGGGGGAAAGGAGGCAGGGGAGGAGAGACGGAGGGGAGAGGTAGAGGGAGGGAAGGAAGGAAAAAAGGAAGTTGGGGTGGAGTAGGGAAAAGAATTGCACTGTCACCTTAACAGACATAATGAACAGGCCAGAAGGAGGTGAAGGACGATGATGAGTGCTGTGTTAATTGAGAAAGAGAGAGAGAGAGAGAGAGAGAGGAATCATTACCACCAGCCTCTTTATCTATATTCGTACCCATCCATCCATCAATTCATCTATTTATCTATCAAGCTATCTATCTATCTATCAGTCTGTCTATCTACCTATCTACCAGTCTGTCTATTTACCTATCCATCAACCCGTCTATCTACTTACCTATCAAAATTATCTATCTATCTGTAACCCTCTCAGTCCCGACACTCTTTCATCACCACCCCAGCTTTCACTCACATACCTCACCGTTATTACCCTCTTTGTTCACGCACACTACTTATAACTACACACACATACACACACACACACACACACACACACACACACACACTCCCTCCCTCCCCCCCTCTCTCTCTCTCTCTCTCTCTCAAGCGTCCAGTTCTAACCCACTCAGTCTCTCTCCACAGGACCAGTCGACCCCACCAAGGCAGAGGGAGGAGGAGAGGGCAGCGAGAGAGAGAGCCTGCGAGAGGGAGTGAGAGGGAGGGACACCGCCAAGGAGAGGGAGGCCAAAGGGAGCAGAGTGATGGGAGGAGAGACATCGCCCTTCGCCATGGACAACAGAGATCCGAATAACCTCAATCCCCACATCCAGGTGCGGTGGTGCTGTGGTGGTGGTGGTGTGGTGGTGGTGGGGGTGGTAGTGGTGATGATGATGATGATGATGATGTCTGCCACTCCTCTATCCCAAATTCTAGTCTCGCTCTCTCTCTCTCTCTCTCCCTCTCTCTCTCATTTTTTCCTCTTCCTCCTCCTTCTCCACCTCTTCTTTTCTTCTTTCTCCCTTCCCTTTATTCTGCATTTTCTCCTTGTCTCTCATCCTTCTGTCTTTCCCCTCCCTTACTCCTTCTCTTCCTTCTTCCCCTCCCCTTTTCCCTCCAACTCTCCCATTCTGTCTCCTTCCTTTCCTCTCTCATTCCTTCCTTTCCCTCCTCCTTTCATTCTTTCCTCCTTCCTTACTTACTCGCTTCCTCCCTTCCTTTCATTATCACTTTCTTCTTCCCTTCCTTTCCTCATTTGCTTCTTTTCATATCCCCTTCTTTCTTCCTTCCTGTCCTCCTCTTTCCCTTCCTCCCCATTCTCTCCTTCCTCCTCCTTCATTTCCTTCTGCATCGTCTGTCTCTCCCCCTCCCTCCCCCCACACACACACACACTCGCTACTCCACCAAGCATGAAGCCATCTGTTAATGTTCTTTCTCACACCCACATTCTCTCTCTCTCTCTCTCTCTCTCTCTCTCTCTCTCTCTATCTATCTATCTATCTATCTCTTTCAGCACCATTGTTCACAGTTTCGCCTACGCCGTTCCGGTAGCCGCGCACCCTGCCCACACTCCCACCATTTCCTAGGAGACAAAAACTGAAGATAATTACTGTTTTTGTGGCACGGGATGTTACGTGGCGCCTCTTCCTTGGTGATTCATTCTGCATCATTGTAGTATTTTATTCTAGGTGTGTGTGTGTGTGTGTGTGTGTGTGTGTGTGTGTGTGTGTGTGTGTGTGTGTGTGTGTGGAGAGATATATGAGAGAAGTGTGTACGCTGGAGGGAGGGCAGCCTAATGGTAGGAGAGGACCATTTGGAAGCGATTTTGTTTGTGGTCACCTCTTAGGGAATTAAGGCGTCTGGCAATTGATAGATAGATAGATAGATAGACAGACGGACAGATAGACATTCCCTTGTTTTTTCTTCCTCATATCTTAATGGATGACATTATTTGTGAATCTAAAGGAATATGGATACCACCTCTTCCTTCTCCCATCCTCCTTCCTTCCTTCGTTTCCTCCTGTCCATACTTTACTTTCTCCTTCTTCTATTTCTTCACTTCCATATCTCATCCCTTACCCCTTGTCCTCAGATGTGGGATGACGTGGAGAAACTCGGGGATTATGGATACCTTCTCTTCCTTCCACCACTTCTTCCTATTAATACCTAAACTCCTCTCATGCTTTCCTCCAATATTTCTTCCCTTCCTTGTCTTATCTCTCATGCCTTGTCCTCAGGTCTTGTGGGATGACATTATCGGTGAGGCAGAGGGGCTTCGCACCCCAGACAGGTGCTGGGACTGTTCCATATCCTGCTACAACGGCACACGACGATGCTGCTACGTGCTGCTTGTCGTCCTCCTGGCGCCCTTCATCGCCTTCTGCAACGGGTGTCAGATGGCCTGCCTCGCCTTCAACGTAAGGGACTGAGGATGGGATGGGATGGGATGGGATAGAGGGATGGGCTGGGATGGGGTGGGGAGGGAAGGCCAGGTGGAAAGTAGGGAAGGGATGGGTGGGATGGGATTGATATAGAACGATGGGGTGGGGTGGTGATGGACAGATAGGTGGAAGATAGGGAAGGGATGGGCTGGGCTTGGATGGGGATGGAAGGAACAGGCTGGGATGGAATGGGGATGAAAGATAGATGGAAGGAATGGGCTGGGGTGGGATGGGATGGGGTGGGATGGGGATGAAGGGTAGGTGGAAGGGATGGGCTGGAGTGGGGTGATGAAAAAGGTTAGGTATATGGTAGGGTCGGGGAGGGATGGAAGTAGGATCGATACGCAGGGCAGGGTAGGGCAAGGTAGGGCAGGGCAGGGCAGGGCTATAGAGGATAAGAGTGTTCGCCTCTTCGTTCCTCATCACTCATAAAATATCCACACTAATTCCGTTCCACACCCAACAGCAAGTGTGGTGCGTCGGACCCTGCCTGAGGTGTTGGAAGATAAACTGCGCCACGCTTAAGAAATTCTGGGAAGCCTGTCTGTATGCGTGTGTCAGTCCCTGCATGGAGGCGTATGGAATGCTGTTCTCCAAGATACACGTCCGCTATCAGAAAATTCCAGATGGTCCCCCGCCCGATTCATCCAACTACTTCAACGTGTAAACTGGAGTGGAGGGAATGGAGAGAAGGGAGGGAGAGAGAAGGGAGAGCAAGAGGGAGAGAGATGGGAGGGAGAAATGGAGGAAGAAAGGGAGAGAGAAGGGATGACAGAGAGAAGGGGTTTAAAGAATGTAAAAAAAAAAGAGAGAGACAAGAGAAGCCGAAGAGGAAAGAAATATGAATGAAAGAAGAGGAAAGAGGGAAGAAAGGAAAGGCGAGACAAGGAAGGAGGAAAAAAATGAGAGGGAAAAGGCAGAGATGGCGGAAAGAAGACAAAATACACACAAAGCGGAAGAAAAGTGAAAGGCTAAGACCAGGGAGAGAAAGAGGAAGGAAAAATGAATTAAAATATAAGAAATAGGAGGAAAAAAAGTGAAAAAATAAAGAGTAGGGAAGGAAAGTGAAGATGAAGAGGAGAGAAGAAAGGTTAGTTTGGAAAAAATAAAATACAAAAAAAGAAACACGAAAAACGACAGGAAAAAAGTCCATAGTAAGAATATGACACCAAGAATCCTTCGTTAAGACAAAAAAAAATTAGTATATATAGATGTTTGTTAAATGTATATGTAGATTTATATTTCCTTGTATTTTATGATATTCTTTCAGCTTGACGAATTTCTGGGACTGGAGGGGTTAGATCCAGCCTTCATTAACCCCTTCAGGACGAGAGGGACTTTCTTGAGTATTATACGGAATTAAAAGGAGCTGACTAGAAATTATAGCATTAAAATGAAAGGGTGTATTAAATGAGAGGATACAGTGGAATAATAATAATAATAATAATAATAATAATAAATCAGAAGAAGAAGGAGAAGGAGGAGGAGGAGGAGGAGGAGAATAGAAGAAGATAATCGTCTGAAGATAGAAGGAAATGAACAACAGTTTGAACGGATTAATAATAACAAAAAAAAAGTTGAAATTATTAGTTCCCTCAATATTTTTTTCTAATGCACGGAAGAAAGAATCAAAGGCTGAATATCCCTAATAACAGCTCCTTCAAAATATAAATAGAAATAAGAACCCAAGGCTATTTATCCTGATACTGTTAAATATTATATTTCCCCCCCCTCTGTACGTAATTTAATGTGCAATAATTATCACCAGATTACTGTATCCTATCCTAAATTTAAAATATCTAAAAACAGTATCTTAGTCAAAACAGGAGCAAAATAATATAAACCAGTATGTCATTTATCTCCGTGTATGTAAAGAAAACATGAGGTCATTACGCCTTTACTTAAGTATGTACACAACACGTACCCTACCATGTGCGTGTGCGTTTTTGTGCGTGTGTGCGTGTATGTGTATCAATCACTTATAGATCGTCGCAAAATCGTCAGCAAAAACTAATGCTAAATGTGGAGGGCAAAAGTTGCCCTGCAGTGAGTGTAGTGACGCGCCCTGAGGGTATATCCAGATGGCCGCCCCGCCTTCCCCCTGGTACCACACACACGGGGTATTGTATTCACGCAGACAACACCATTTGGTTCAGCTGTGATCAATGTCAAAGTTCAATAGCTTGCTAGAGATGGTCCTGTTGCTTAACCCCTGTCTGTCTTAATAGGC
>NC_137059.1:87500-117500 GCF_032717465.1 Coenobita brevimanus
TTTATTATCGATATATCATCAGTAATAGGAGAGTATTGTAATGCTGAGAATAAAATGCTGTTGATGAAGCATTACGAAGTCTGAGTAAACCACTTGTAATACAACCCTAAGTCCTTCTCCAGCTTCTCTTGAATACGTAAATCAAAGCCATACAGCCATGTTTCTTTTTAATATCATATTTTTAAATACTATATATATTTCCTCTAGTTTTGGGGTGATTTTATATTTCTCTTTCATGAATTTGTGATGTTTCCAAATCTTTCACCAACTTCTACCCGGCCTGAAATGTGCTTCGTTCCTTTCGAGTCCTACAGGTTTTTTTTTTTCCTCTAGTTCATATCTGATTTTAATATTCGTCTGTTTCATAATTTGTGTTCAGTGTCAGAATTTCACACACAATAATACAAAATCTAATACAACCGCAACTCCCATTTTTTCTTCCTATTACAACTCTACTTCCCCTCATGAAAATGATAAACAACAAACCTGCTTCCCTCACACGCGAATTTCACTGAGCAAAAAAAAGGCAATCGATCGTCATCCTCCTTTTCTCCAAAGAGAATTTCACTCACCTTACCAATAAATCAAACAAACAAATAAATACATACATACATAAATCAATAAACTACACATTTTAACTCAGAAAATTTACCTACCTTATTAAACAGAACTGACAGCAAACGAAGCGACAAAATGCTGAAGATAGCGATGCTGGTGGTGGCCATGTTTGGGGTGGCGGCTGCGTTTATTTTCCCAGGTACAGGACACGGCCACGACTACGACTGCAACGGAGCCGGGATCTTCACTGACCCTGGTAGGCTCACAGAGGTGGATAGGGTTGAGAGGGAGGAAAGACTGACTAGGAGAGGAAGGAAGTCTGACTAGGAGAGGTGGAGGGAACTAGGAAGTAGGAGGAGGGGAACTGACTGGAAGGGAAAGATGACAAGGAGATGATAGTAAGTTGAGAGAGGTAGTTGGGGTTGAGAGGGAGGAAAGACTGACTGAGAAAGGTGGAGGGAAGACTGACTAGAAGAGGTGGAGGGAAAAAGGAGGTGGGAGGAGGGGAACTGACTAGAAGAGGAAGGGGTGAACAAGGGGACGAAATGGGAGGGAAATTGGACGGGAAGAAGAGACAGTAAGCTCAGACAGACGGACTGGGTTGAGAGGGAGGGAGGAGTAGGCAGGAAGAGAGGGGGAAGAAGGAGAGGTGGAGGGAAAACTGACTAGGAGAGGAAGGAGGGGTGGACGGGGGCTGAGACTGAGGGAAAATTAATTAGACTGGAGGAAGAGGAGGAGTGGCCGGAGTTAAGATGGAGGGAAAACTGGCTTTATTGGTTTGTATTCATCTAAGGGAACTGGACCAATTTCAGATCTTGAATACTATGCCGAGGTTGCCTTAAAGTCGGTGACCCTTAGCTATGAAGTAGAACTGAGTCTCCTTGGTTACTAGTCAAATTAACCCTCCAATCTGACCACACTTGGACATCACCTGACAAAGATCAGTAACCCCTTGCAGCTCAGGTGATGGCCAGGTGTAGTCAGACTGGAGGGTTGATTTGACTAGTAACCAAGGAGACTGATTCCTACCTCTGGCTCTTTGAATATCACAAAACCACAAGGTAATATGCAAGCCATTGGGGTAACCAAATTTTGACAGACGAAAACGACTGGAGTATAGAAAAAGTTGAGACAAAATAAAGCACATATGAAGAAAGATGGACTGGGATGAAAGGGACTGAAACTGCCAAAGTGGATGGGAAGAAGAGGAATTTTTACCTGTCAAACAAAATGCTCAGTTTTATCTCGAAGTTTCTTTAGTTTTAGTGTTTCTCTGTATATTCTTATGCTGTTCTTAAGATTAATGTTTTTCCTTCGTGTTCTCTTCCAGCACTTGTTATATATTGCAGTAGTAAAATAACAGGAATTTGGCATATATTTAGATTTTGTTAATATTATCTGCACGTGTGTTTTTTTCATTAGTTTTGTCTACTACTGCTACTACCACAACTTCTACTACTACTACTACTATTACTACTACTACTACTATTACTACTACTACTATTACTACTACTGCTACTTGAATATCATAATGTTGTGATGTGTAAGTAGTTTTTACATTTTCAGTTCTCCTACAATTGCTACTTCTACTACTACTACTACTACTACTACTACTACTACTATGAAAATCATTAATTAACAGTAAAAACCACCTCAACTGATTAAACTTTACCACAGTCAGTACCACAACTACCACCATAACGACCAACCACCACCACCACCAACCACCACTATCTCAACCACACCACCATAATAACTACCATCTCAACCACCACCACAACTACCACCACCACCCCTACTACCACCACCAACAACCACAACCACAACCACTTTTAGCTCAGTTGACGGCCAAGTGTGTCATATGCAAAAATAAATCGCATAGGCAAAGGTGTTAGACGCCTTCCATGTGACTCAGTATACAACCCATCAATAAAGCCAATGAGATTTCCTGTCTCTCTCTGACCCAGTTCTGTCGGATGAAAAGACTAAACCATCACTCTCCCTCTCTATCTATCTATCTATCTGTCTGTCTATCTGCCTGTCTGCCTATCTTTCTATCTATCTATTTATCTATCTGCCTTTTTATCTATCACTATCTCCACAGTTGACAACTGCCGTGGATATCATGTGTGTGGGTACAACATCTTCACTATGTCCTATCAACATCTGTTCTACGTTCAGTGCCCCTTCAATAAGGTGTTCAACGGACAGATATGTGAGTAGACAGACAGATAGATAGACAGATGGATAGATATAGATAGATGGATGGATGGATGGATGGGTGGATGGATGGATGGATGGATGGGTGGATGGATGGGTGGATGGATGGATGGATGGATGGATGGATGGATGGATGGATGGATGGGTGGATGGTTGGATGGATGGATGGATGGATGGATGGATGGATGGATGGATGGATGGGTGGATGGTTGGATGGATGGATGGATGGATGGATGGATGGATGGATGGATGGATGCAGACATAGACAGAAATGGAAAAATAGATGCAGACATATAGACAGAGAGACAGATAAAGATGGATAATAATAATAATAATAATGACAATAATAATCATTATTATTATTATCATTATAATGATGGTGATGATGACAATGATGATAATGATGATGGTGAGGAGAAAAAGAGAGAGAGAGTGAGAGAGAGAGAGAGAGAGACCTTTACATTGTTCTAATTAGCCTACCTGTCCCCTGCACAGGTGTTCCCCCAAGCTGGTACAACTGCACAACCTAGATTCAGACTCCCATTCTCTCCCTGACACCTTTTCCTAAGCGATTTATTCCTACCTAGCTCAGTTCTACCATTATACAAATCCTTCCAATATCGCCATCCTCTGCATAATGTCCTCAAAGATAATACCCAGCCATATCCAAAAATAAATCGCTAAGGAAAAGGTGCTAGGGAGCTTCCTGAGCCAACCAGATCACCGGCCCTACACACCTGGCATTCTCAAGCAGACCAGGTTGTCCTAAAATAGCGCTGACCACACCTACATTGAAGGTAAAAAGGAGGTGCGAAATTCAAAGCAAATCCTCCTGCCAGAAGAGAGAGAACAAATATCTATTCAAAAAATCAACACTGCATTCTGTATTTTTTATTACAGTTTTTATATTTAATTTGCACTCTGTGTTACCTGCCAGACACTACTACTACTATTACCTCTACCACTACTACTACTACCACTATTACTTCTACTACTATTGCTACTACTACTGCTACTCTTACTACTACTACTGCTACTACAGTTACTACTACGACTATTATTACTACTACTACTACCATTCTTACTATTACTACTACTACCATTACCACTTACTACTGCTACTGCTATTACTAGTACTACAACGACTACAACTGCTACTACTACTACTACTACTGCTATTAATTTCTAAATTGCACATGTTAACTGCCAGACACATAGAGCTGTTAAGTTGTATTGTCTTGTTATGCATGTTATAAGAGAGTGAGAGAGAGTCACCTCAAACATGCAACAATGGGTTGAATTATTTTAAAATTGATCTGTTTAATAAATGCATTGGTAAAATAGAGTGTGTTATTGCCCAGAATGAATAAATGAAGTTGGTTCTGTAAGTTATCAATCCCAAACCATCACACTAATACGCTTAAAATGGAACATATTGGACATACCCCCACATACACAACATACTCGACATATTCCCACATACGAAACAGAGTCACACGACGTCCCTCCTCATTAACAACTGCATCCAGAGTACATTTTTGTAGATTTATCATTCAGCTGAGAACACTTACAGCAGTCGGTGTTGATCAAGGAAGGAAGGAAGGAATTATGAAGAACCAGCATCAAGCCAAAATATGGCTGTATGGCAGTAAGGCAGAAGGGAGCGGGGAAAAAATTAAATGTATGATGTGAAAAGCAGTAACAAATGTGATAATCTTGGAAATAGAAACAGTGTGAGTCACCTAGGTAATCAGTAAGTTGTGGTGGCAGATGTAGTGAGGAAAGGAAGGGGAACGCTGAGAGACGGCGTTGGGTGTAGACGTGCAAACAAGGTGACATGGTCATGCGGCAGTGAACAGAGCGGCTGAGGGTCATGATTCACTGAATGACCTTGAGTGAGGCGGGTATGACCCGGGCGAAGACAAGCAAGGATAGTCGGCAACTGGGGTGGGCTGATGTGTCAGGGAAGAACTGGGGGTTTAGCACTGTGAAGTTTGTTGCCAACCTGCAAGTTCCACGAGGATTGCCAACGTTCACACAAGAGGCGGGTCAGAAGAGGAAAACAATCAGGAGCAGGCATGGGGCGGAAAGAGGACCCAGATGAGAGGGTAGCAGAGCGTGCCAACCACTCAGCTTGTCTATTACCTGTAAGCCCAATATGGCTAGAGACCCAGCGGACACAAACCGACTTTTTCCGAACAGAAAGACGGAACAGCCACTCCTGAATTTGGGTGATAAGGGGATGAGAAGATGGCGAGGTGTGTAGGGAAGTGAGTGCACTTTGAGAATCGAAGATAACACTTGTGGAGGAAGAGAACCTAGGAAGAGACTTCAGAGCAAAAAGAATAACATACACCTCTGCAGTAAGAATATTTGCAATGGAAGGAAAAGCACTGTGGAAGGAGGAGACAGGGAATGCAACAGCAAACCCGACACATTATGGCCGTCAGTGAAGATATGCATGGCAGAAGAGTGACAGGACTTATTATGTTTGAGAAAATGAGAGCGAAGAGTATCTAGGAGAAGAACAGACTTAGAACAAGGTAAAAAGGCGTAGCAGACCACAGCAGGACGCAGAAGCCAGGGTGGGAACGACACTGGATGAAGTGAAAGAACAGGAGGAAAGGTGAAATCAACAGACTGAGGAAGGGTGGGAATGGAAAAAGGAGATATGAAACTAAGTGAAAGGAGCGTTGGCGAAGGCTGGGAGGAGGACGGAATGACTTATTAGCACTGAAGGAGTCATGCATAGGACCTAACAGCGAGAAAAGAACGTCAGTAAGAAAGAGGGGCAATGCCTGATTCAACACAAAGACTTGCTGCGGGAGTTGACCCAAAAGCACCAATAGCTAATTAAAGACCAGTATGATGAACGGCATCTTGCTTTTAAAGAATGCGAGTGGAGGCAGAAGAATAGACGAATAGACTTGGCAACCATAATCGAGTCCAGAAAGAATAAGGACAGAGTGAAGACGAATTGCGACACGATCAGCACACCATGAAGGTTGAGACAGAGTTTGTATCTAACGAAAAAGATGACTAGAAAGTTTAAAGGAAGAAACACAACGGGATTATTCTTGGTGCTGTGTCAAACCTTCGATGACTCGACTCCTGGACAGTGAAAAGTTCTTAATGCTATATTAAACTGCATACCACCAGAATCACCAGTGAAAATCCACAAGGCATTATTCTATTGATCTTAAATCTTACAACACTAGGATCATGTCCAACGGAAAGCAGTCGTTAAATCTTCATCAAACATTATATTACTAGAATTCTGTTCGGTGAAAAATACCAAGACATTATTGTCCTTAATGCTATGTCATGCCTTATATTACTAGAATCACACTAGAATCGTCAACAGTTACATGCAATTCTGTCAAACCTTACGTAACTAGAATCAAGTCCAGAGAAAAGCGGTGGGGCATTTTCAACTCTTTATTTTGGTAAAACTACAAGTGTGGCGCTGCTGACTGAGGGGCAGCGTGTGAAAAATGTCTTCAGTACTAATAGACATCAGAGTTTCATGACCTACCTAAATCTAGCTCACTTAGAAGGGGAGAAAAGTTTGCAAAGTAATATTTTTCTAAGTCAGACTGCTTGTGTTTACGATGCCATGAAATTTTTTGAGTCAATTTTAACATCTAGTATTAATTCACAAACTTTCCAAGTATTACAGGAATTATAATGTATATATTTTCTATCTATACAGCACACTATTCAGAGATGTTACCCCTTTTCTCAGCAATGACATATTACTGTAGTTATTTTCGCTGCTTCAAGCAATTCTACTGAGTTTCAGAAAGACTTCTCTGATTTTTGTGGTTAATAAAGGCTGCATTTAACCCCTACAGTTCAAAGTCCCTCAAAAAACTAAGTAAAATTGCCCAAAGGTAGTAAAAATAACGCAAAACATGTCATAAGGGGTTAATAAGGGCTTTGAAAATAGTCACTCTCAACAACACTCGCACGTACACTTTGAAAACACACATCGAGTCGCATTTTTTTTTGGCATACAAGACTAGCTAGCAACTCTTCAACAGATATTAAATTTGCTTATCATATCTTTACCTCCTCTCGTATTTTATCCATGTCTTTTTCAGTACCGATATAATGTGTATGTGTAAGATACAAGACGGCTTTAAAGTACGATACACAAAATAACTGTGGAAGGTTTGTTAAAAAGTCCTGTGCCAACCCTAATCCGACGGTTTGAAAATACACATTGTTGACTAATACTAATCAGGTTATAGTTTGCTTAGTTATGTCAGTTCAGTCACACGGAAATAACTGACAGAGGGAATGACGAGAAATGCAGTCGCAGGAATGCCAAAGTTAGCTTCGGACATGACGTCATCAGGTCAAACATGGACACACATTCTAACAATTCGGATTATGTACTTATATCCTGTCCCCCTGCTGATTTATCGATTATTTCCACTATTATATTAAGTGAGTAATGTCCATCTATACGTTGATTTATTAAGAATAGCTGCTGAGTTGCATTATCAATATCTGGAACTACGTTATGGCGCGGAGTGACCTAGTGACGTCACAGTGTTTACATATGGGGGTAGCCATGACTAAGGGGTCCCATATGTAGCTTATTTCATCTTCCCCATGGCATTATCACTGCTTAGACGAGTTCAGAGCACAGAGGGCAGGATGGAGAGGAGGAGACGAGAGCTAAAAGTAAGAGAATCGTGAAATCAAGAGCCGGAGGGAGAAATTAAGACACACTGCCACTGAATACATATTACGAGTGCCAGCTAATCTATACATGAACTACACTAGTATGTCACGTCCACAATACTTCAGCCATTGAATTCTTGACGACAGGTTACAAAAAGGAACTACAGAGGCTTACTTTCAAAATATTAGCTACTCTTACGCTCGCTATGGAGGCTGTGTAACGTCTGTGGTGAATTAATGTGTCGCTATTTGATATCAAGTTCTTAGACTGCAGAAATTACCACGAAAAAAAGCATAAATTAAAAAAATAAATCTCCAAAGCATCACCAGCAATGTAAAATCTGTGTAGAATCATGAAATATTTTTTTCTTGCCTATGGGTATAATTTAAATATAATTGGTAATCATTTTAGAATAGCCTTTTTTATAGCAGCTA
Organism: Coenobita brevimanus; assembly: GCF_032717465.1. Classification (NCBI taxonomy): domain Eukaryota; kingdom Metazoa; phylum Arthropoda; class Malacostraca; order Decapoda; family Coenobitidae; genus Coenobita; species Coenobita brevimanus. The sequence continues at coordinate 95,406 of NC_137059.1, forward strand.
CTGCCAACATATGCATAAAAATTCGTGTAACTTTGCGATCTTCCTATTAAATTTATAATTATATACTTTAAAAAATAATTAGTAAGACAGATATATCAAGGAAATCAAGGCGAGATAAAAGAGTACCTTAATTAATTCTCTTACCTGTTTTTAATTAACCATCATTACCTTTTTGGGATTATTTTTATTTTTTTATCATCCATTGTCCCGGTAATTATCTTGGCTTATGGGTTAATTACACCGAGCCTAGTGTTATATATACTATCTTTATCATACACGAGAGAGAGAGAGAGAGAGAGAGAGAGAGAGAGAGAGAGAGAGAGAGAGAGAGAGAGAGAGAGAGAGAGAGAGAGAGAGAGACTTACAAAATAACTTATCATTTAACGCAGTTCTATCAGCTCTACAGCCCTGTCACCCTCTTAACTACCCAGTTTCCCTAACAGGCCCGTACTCTCGTGGATTACCCTAACACCTTTTCCTAAGCGATTTATTTCAACTCACTCTCCTCCTGTGTGTTACATAAATCCCCATACCCCCATACTCTGCATAAATATCGTACAGAAAGATACTAACCACCCACATCTAAGAATAAATCGCTAAGGAAGACGTGTTTGGGAGATTCCTTAATTGACGAGAATACGAGCCATAATTCTAACTGCCTTTAGACATTTCGGAGCACCTTTCCCTTAGCGATTTATTTGTCACATTACTCCTTAACATTCTATCGTATATTTAACCTGCATTAATATCAATGTAATTTGGATCAATAATATACGAGAGAATATTGAGGGATAACACAGAGAATAAATCGCTACAGAACAGGTCTTACGTAATTCCTAGGGCATACAGAATACAGCCCATCGTGTGTGTAATTTGTCAAGAGGTCTCGTTACAGGAATACAAAGCAACTGGGAAAAATACAAACATTCTTCTCTGTAAAAAGATGATGATATGAATGAAAGAATGAAGAAGGTGAATTTGTGAAGGGGACAGCGTGTGTGCAAGAATGTGATGTGGACATTTTTGAGATGCACGGCTTAACAGGTATCTGTTATATATATATCTTTTTTCTCTTTTAAAAACAGTGAATGAGTAACTGACTGCAGAGGTGGAGTATCACAGAGAATGATTATATGTGTTCCGTCTTTCCCCCCCAGATACACATACAGTAAAACCCAACCCACATCCACTTTACCTGGCTAAAAATATTGATTAGTCTCCCTATACACCAATTAGGCCAGAAAATAGTGATTAAAAACAGCAGTCACTCTGTCAATTCCATTTTCCCAGACGATATAAAAAAGAATTTACTCAGTCAGATACTTTTTTAACCACTGAAAATACTATCAACTCAAGTACACCTTTTGGGCTGAGTAAAAATATTAATTATGCTGCTCTCTATACTGTCTTTTGAGGATATTAAAAAACCTTTGATTTTACTGATGACTAAACCTACTTTGAAAAATATAATTAATTCACTGCTACCTCATAAATCACTGAAAGAATCATGACGAAAGATATAATAATAATAATAATAATAATAATAATAATAATAACAATCGCATAGAAAAAATCAGTAATCACTTCGCTTTTGCCTAAACGAACATGATAAAGAAAAAAAGTGACGGACCAAATATTCGACATGAAAAAAATCAAACTCCTTAGAAGGGTCGTCTCCGGGATTATGCAGGTTAATCGCCAAATACTTCACCCGCAAAATATTCACACACTACCCTACACGCAAAAAATACCACCCACATATTATCTCCACATATAGTCATAGCTTCAGACTCTCCCATTCGTTATCTATTTTATCGGGAAATTTTATTGCTCCAAACATCATCTTGTCCGGAAATTATCTCTGTCTGCATAATATCTCTTCTTAACCTCCTCCTCCTCCTCCTCCTCCTTCTTCTTCTCTTTCTTCTTCTTCTGCGTTTGAGTCTTGATGAGGTGGTGGTTCTGTCGTTATGCTTGATAAGGGCTCAGATTTCAACTGGAGTTATCATCATCATTATCATCATCATCATCATCATCATCAACTCCTTTGCTTCAGTGTGCTAGTATCAACCTCACTTGGACATCCCCCTATTCTCAGTCACGAAGGCTTTAATTCTTAGCATTATCATTACCACCGTAACCTTCTTAACATTATCACATCAATAAAGTTAGATTCATAAGCATATTCCTCTCTCCATCATAATTGTAGCCTTGATAAGAACTATATAAAATTCTCAGTATCTTTTTCCTCGTATCTTATTAGTAAGGCCTTCCATTATCTTTATTTGGCCTGAAGACTTTACTGAGTTCCATTCCAGTCATCCTACAGAAACCATCTAATTATAATAAGCTTGTGTGATAAATATATTACTTACTGCAACTTTATTTACATTATTACAGCTATACTATTGATCAAAACAGTCTTTAAACCTTTTATCAAGGCCAGAAAAATAATTATTTCTTTTTTGCCTTCAAGACTGACCTCAGCTTTACGGTTCGGAAATGTTGGTGAAAGCTGTAAAAACTATGAAAAAAAGATATATCATTCATTTTTCCTTGTTTTTGAGAGAGAGAGAGAGAGAGAGAGAGAGAGAGAGAGAGAGAGAGAGTGGAGAAGATGTCCAAGTGAGTGCACATCATTTCGACCGACACTGCACCTCATATTTACATTTCACTTTCACGCATTTCATGACGTCATTTGATGTATGCCGCAGTTTGTAGATATTATACCACTCCTCCCCCTATCTATATGCTATCTAAGAGTAAATATATCTAAATATAGTGGAATAAAAGCCAGTCCTATACACACACATACATATATATATATTTATTTATATATCTATCTATCTATAAAATATTTGTAGAATGCGGAATTGAGTCCACCTAATGCCCTAAGTGAATGTGAACGCTAATATATGACTTGTCCAATTTGCAGAGGGTAAGGGATGAAAAAACGTGAAAGGCAGCGAAATGGCGAACTATCTAGGGGCAAAAACGAACGATAAATTGCAAAACGAACCGCAAAAATTTGTAAAAAGGATGCGCACACGATATAGATACATTTCCCGCTATATATACTATTTGTGATTATATATATATCTAAAAATTCAGTTCTTAATAATAAAAATAATAATACATTTATACCCAAACGCCCACCATTATTAAAATTATCACGAAAATTGTGATTATAACGTACTCAAAGCAACTGTTATTAAAGAAAGCATATATATTCATTACCACACCGTCAGTACCCTTTTATGTGCAAAATTAAAAAAAAACTGTGATAAGTATAATTTCAAATACTGCTTAGTTAAAAAAAAATATTGATTGGTTTCCTACCTCAGTTTTATATATATATCTATATATATAGATATATATATATATTTATATATATATATATATATATATATATATATATATATTTATATATATATAATTATGAAATTTGTGGTTATCGAAAAATAGGTTACCATAATTTTTAGTCTCCAATATTAAATGTTCATATATATCTTTTTACTCGTGGTGATCTGAAAATTCTGGTTACTCAAAAAAAAAGCATATAAACTCAAATTTCCTGCCATAAATCTCTCATAAAAACTGGAAAGTAGTAAATAAAATTTCTGTGAGTAAACGCATCAAAAAAATAGAAATGTACCAAAAAATCACATTCTAAATTCACACGACCACTTCTCTCACAAAATCATTTAGGTAATAAAACTATAAATTGGATAAAGGTAAATATAAGCGTAAAGAAAACGGGGGTTGGCTGGGACGCGGGGATAACTCAAACAAACTGGGGTCAACGCTCTCTCTCCTGGCTATGTAACTTAATCTGGGTTGTACACATAGACCGGTATTCTCGTAGGATGAAGAAGCTCCCTAACACCTCTTCCTAAGCGATTTATTTTCCAAACTACTCATTAATATCCCCTGGTTTGCTTATGTCTTTTCAATACCGACATAGATTGCATGAATAACACACAAGAATCAAGTAACGGGGCAGAATGGGATATAAATCGGTAAGGAGGAGGTGTTAGTAAGCTTCCTAACAGTACTACAATACCGCCTTTAGATCAGCATTCACCAAGGTTAAGGACGCTCCCTAACACCTTTTCCTAAGCGATTTATTTTCTTTATTACACCTTACTGTTCTGTTAAATCATTTGTTTACATCTTCATAAATAACGATCAAAATTTTATTAACCATCCTTGTCCACTAATAAATCGCTAAGGAATAGGTGTTAATGAGTTTCCTTACCCGACCAGAATACCAGCCTGTCACTTCACACCAATGACGTATTTTATTTTATTTAATCAGCTTTGATTTTTATTAATAAGGAAATTACTAGACACTTTATCTATCCCGTCTAATCCATGTCTTTGTTGAATAAGGTTTTCTGATAATAATAATAATAATAATAATAATAATAATAATAAAGGCCAGAGTGAAAGGTGTTAAGGGTTAAAAATCAATTAATTACCCTTTCCCAAGATTATTATCATTATTATCATTATTATTATTATTATTATTATTATTATTATAGTACCACCAAACCACTGTATTAACTCTCAAGAGACTTTTTCGAACTGGGTGGAGGGGTGACACAGGGCAGCCTAATTTTGAAATGCTTTAGTACGAAATAAAATAGTTTTGACAATTATAACCATTCTCCTAAACCCGATACCTGACGAAATCTCATTATTTTCATCACCAGCTTCTCATAACTAATTTATATATTATTATTCTCAACCTTTCTTCATTATAAATATAAAGAATTAAATAGGATTATATATATTTCAGACATCTATCCTCAGCGAACGATGATAAAAGAAATATAACGTTAATTACTGGTACTGTCCAGGGTCAAGGCTTCCACTTCATATATGCTGTGAAGAACTTGGAAATTAGACTCAAATTATTCCAGATTCCTTCGTGCGTATCTAAATATTTCGACCTAGTGATCCGTACAGCATTATCTGCACTATGTAAAACCGGACTTCCATCTTCCTTGTTAAAATGAGGGATTAAAATGAGGGATTAATGGTTATTTGGCGGATTTTTTGGCCTTAGGGGGATTTATAAAGGAAGATATATATATATTTTTTTAATTTGTGACATATTAAGTAGATTGGGTTGGTTTATTAATACAAATATCTCCCTCTCTACACTACCACCACCATTACCACTACTACCATCCCTCCACCACAACTGCCACCACCACCACCACCACCACCACTACAGCAACAGACGGGGAGGTACGCTAGGTGGGATTAGGGGGATCCGTGGTACCTATTCTGAGGCGATTTAGTCTGGTTACACTTTAAAAACCTCTTGCACGTTATTTACATCACTTTAATTTTGACATAGTTCATCAATAACATACAAGATGGTAGTTTGGTGTGTAGAAAAAATCGCAAAGGAACAGGTGTTACGGCTCGCCCCTACCGACCACACTCATATGTCTCCCTACACCTCCCTAGGTATTCATCTACCATCACTACCTCCCTCCGCCTACCAGAACAATCTCATCTGCTTGCCTGCCTACACCCCTCTGTGCCTCACCCCCTCTGCCTCGCCACACCACCACACCGCTGTCGTCTCGTCCCTCAATTCTCTTTTTGGGCGTGGCTGGGTTGACGGAAGCCACTCGGTTTGGTGCCGCGGATAGGAGCATAACCAGCTGAAAGGCAAGACACATAGAGTTACAGCCCTACAGATCAAAGCCATCCCGCCTCACACACACACCCTTGCTCACCCTAGGTCATCCCAACAGGACCATATGCAAACGTATTTAGCTCTTGGGGTATCTCACTAAGAAAAAAACATTAGATTCATACGAGAATATATGAAACCTATCCTGATTTTTTGGTAACTTTATGTAACTGACCGAAAAACAAGACCAGAACACTGATATCTGAAAACTTACTGATCTCCTGGTGGTATGTCATCAAAACTCTAGATCCGAAAATATCTGAAAATCTATGAATGATAAAAGGTAAATCAGTTATTAAGAAGCACAATCATAAAATCATTAATCTCTTGGTAAAGCACTAATTATGGATCAGAACTTTACAAATTTGGGAAAAATCATGGTGAGAGATGCATTAAAAACAGATCATAATACACACTAATATACCAAAAAAATATCAATCACTTGGTTAATGTGTAAAAAAACTAATTCACATTTTTAACTACAGGAGTATCATTGGTAAATCAAAATATATTAAAAACTAATTGTTGACTATACACAATCACTGGTCAATCAGTATGTACATCTAATCTTCAGTAAGACGTATAACGAACTGAAGTCAGCATGTGTACTGAATATACACTGAGCAGTTTGTAAATCCTGGGCAATTTGTAAGTACTGAGCAGTTTGTGAGTACTGAGCAGATTAGCAGTTTGTTAAGTAGTTGGTGAGCGAGGGTGGAGGATGAAGTGGGGCCTGCCTAGTGTTTGAGGCAGGCAGGGCTACATAGACAGCAGGGCCGCTTCACAGACAGCAGACAGGGAAAGGACAGAGTGTGAGAAGGCGAGGCTGTCACACCTACAAGGGCGGTAGTATAGAGTGTAACGTTTATAAGCTGTGTCACATCTCTACTTCATGTCAAAAGTAAGAAGTCTTAGTGTCCCATCTCTAAATCGTGTCAGAATAGCGAATTACCTTGTCACATCCCTACATCAAGGCAGAACTGAGATTTACTTAGTGTCACATCCCTATATCATATCAAAGTAGGAAATTACCTCGTCTCACATCTCTACATCACGTCAGAGTAGAGAAATGCCTTGTGTCACATCCCTCCATCATGTCAGAATAGAAACATCTGATCATTTAGTGTTTTATCGTGTCAAAATAAGTAACGTTTGCAAGCTGCCTCGGTGACACGAACAGAGAAGCAGTCAAGGAGAACTGCAATCTACTTGTTACATTCTAAGTGGCTGTGAAGGGTTAGTAACACATCTTCCTTAGCGATTCATCCTGTCCATTACACATTCTCTGTACGTTACTGATGCAAACTACATCGACACCAAACAGCAAACAAGACGACGATGGGAAATAAATCACTAAGGAAGACACGTTAAGACCCCCATACCACATGACAAGTCCTCAACCAGCAATGATACAATCTCTTCTTTGGAATCTTAAAGGGGTAATGAAAACAGGTACTTAAATAACTGAGAATAATGCCAAGGTATTTATAGTTATTTTTTTAAAGGTAACAAGTCAATCCCTTAAAGACAGTGGCCTATACTATCCCCAGACGATTTTATTCAGCGATCTCGACTTTTTTTATACAGCCTTCACACCCTCTTCCCTACTAGACGTCTCATCTAAGTCAATAGGTGTTAGCAAGAGCAAGAGAATATAATCAGTGTGTGTGTGTGTGTGTGTGTGTGTGTGTGTGTGTGTGTGTGTGTGTGTTTAAGATAGGTATAAGTTACTCCCTACTGTCACCCATTTTGTGTGTGTGTGTGTGTGTGTGTGTGTGTGTGTGTGTGTGTGTGTGTGTGTGTGTGTGTGTGTGTGTGTGTGTGAGAGAGATACATAGCATCACACGTAGCATCATGTAACACCCTCCTTATTCAATCCCTTGCACTCAGTGAGCATAAGGATGGACAATTTGGGCTTAATTCAGTTTCTCTCATCCAATTAACACAACACCAATGACGAGGAAACTGACTTAATATCATGCACGAGAAGGAGAGTGCATGGCGAGCAATTAGTGTGGAAATTACGTCATGCAGAATGATGGGTGAGGGGGAAGGAGAGTGTGAAGCAAGGAAAATAATGGCGAAGTACGAGAATAGAGAAAGATTGCTCCCTAACACCTCTTCCTTAGCGATTTATTCTTGTGTGTGGGAAATTAGGTCATGCAGAAGGATAGTGGAAGGGGGGGAGGAGAGTGTGAAGCGAGGAGTGAGTCGAGTATGGGGTATGAGGCAAAATAAATCGCATGGGAAAAGGCGTTAGGGGGTTTCCTTACCCGGCGACAATACGAGGCTGACTCACATAACACAGATGAGCAGAGTAAGGCGTAAGAGGCAAAATAAATCGCTTAGGAAAAAGTGTTAGGCAGCTTCCTTACCCGACGGATAACACAGAAGAGGAGAGTAAGGCGTGATAGCAGGATAAATCGCTTAGGAAAAGGTGTTAGGAGGCCACAGCACTTACGCATTGGATCATGTCAAACCACACCAGAAACCGAGATTAAAAAAAAAAAAAATGACAGATGAGATAAGGCAATACCGCGTCCTCGGGGTGAATGGGTTAATTAGGCTTCCCTCTAACCCCTCCAGGTGCTACAAACCTCTGCACACCTGAGGGAAACCGTCTGGAGAGGATGGTGAGTGGGAAGTATTGATAGGAGTGAAGGGAAGTGGTTTATGGTTTCTGTTCTTAGAGAGAGAGGGGGGGGGAGAGAGAGAGAATTAAGCAGAATAAAGTCGCCTGTACGTAAAAAATAATAACAGTAGTAGTAGTAGTAGTAGTAGTAGTAGTAGTAATAATAATAATAATAATAATAATAATAATAATAATTAACGTTATTGGCGTAAAATGCTTCAGTCGTAATAGTTATAGCCTCATCTCAACGTGACCCCAGTGGACTGCAGGCTGATTCTACCTTCCTGCCGTCCACCACCCTCTTTTACGGGTTAGGGAGGTGAGTGAGTGAATAAATGAGGGACGTTTGTATAACCAGGCAATTGGGCCGCCAGGTTATATCAGCGCCACCACGTGAAGGCGTCCATAGCACCATAATCCACTAGAACAACAGCCACAGAGATGAATAAAGTCGTTCGCAGAGTATGAATAAAATGAATGACACCCACAATACGTCATTGATGTGAGGCAGTGAAGGAGAAGAACAGAGTATACACAGATTATACAAATCAGTGCAAGGGAATACAGAATAACATCCATATATATAAATACTACTAATACACACACTAGGTATACATAAATGAAGACAAACACACACGCACATATATAGGAAAAGACTACACATCGATATACGTACATACATACACACAGATATTTATACATTACATGGTATATATCGTTCCTAGATCTACTTAAACGTATTACATAACACAAGAAGCCAAAAATACACCTAAGAATAAAGTGACGATTTATATATATCAAAATGCCTATATACACCCGTCAATACACTCCCTCATGCCCCGACCAACTCTATCTTTTAATACCAGATAAATTAATATTCTTAAAGGCTAATATCTCCCCATATACTTATAGATGTATATGTTCTAAAAACACACCTATTTACATTCTATATAAGTCTGTCACTCCACCTCCACAGTGAAATTGTATGCCCACTACTGTCTTGTGTATATGTGCTGGTTTAGAGAGAGAGAGAGTAGTAGTAGTATATGAACAAGTGGTGTGATGTGGTATGAGTGGTCGTTACTGAGTAGGGACACTTGTAGAGAATAAGGCATCAGGAAATATGGTATCTAAAACACCTATGAAGCTTAGAAACAGGAAATTATGCCAGAAATGTAATGAGTTGCTTTGATATAAATAGGATAATACCGAATGGATGTGTGTACATGAGTATGCTGGATTAGAAACACGATATAAATACAGTATATTCCTCTGTATATAATTATGTTTCTCTATAACTGTGTTGAATGTTCTTTGCTGCTTAACCCCGGTCTGTCTGGCCACATAAACCCGTCGACCACAGGTAAGCCACTGGTTCTGTGGGGCCGTCCTACAGGTAGAGTACATACACCGTGTAGGGATCTGGCGCGGCGCCCCCCTTGTGGCAGACAGTTCCCCACCAGGGTAGGACCAGGGTCCTTTCCATGGCGAGGTGCTGCGAAGTATAAGGGGGTTTGGCTCCTGGGTGGATGCCGCAGCTGCTCCACGAGGGTTTACAGTGCCACCACGTGTAGGCTCCTCATCAGTGCCCGTGTTGGATGGCTGTGTGGGCTGCCTAAGCCATTCTAACTTAGCCAAACCAGACCAAACAGGAAAATCTACTAATTATAACACAATATAAAAGGAATACCGAACGCACACAGACTATCCACAATAGAGAAGCAACTCAGTACAACCCAGACCCGCTTCAACATTATGGTTTCCCTATAATACTGGATCTAACTTCATTTTCTCTCAGGTAAGATTTTCTTTCTCGATTCCAGCGCCAACTTACACATACAGAAGCCCTGGCAAGATTAGTTCCCCATTTACAAAGCATTTTCTATGGCTGAAACGATATCAAACATTACGCTGAACTGTGTATAATCATTGGTGATGATAAGGACTTGTTACTCATCCCTAACCCCCATCCTCTTGCCTACCTTCCCTCTCTCCTCTTCCCTCCTCCCTCCTCTCCCCTTTCTCCTTTCCTCTCTATCCTCCTCCTCCTCCTCCTCTTCCCTTCCTATCGCCCTCTACCGTTCTACCTTCTTTCTTCTCCTTTTTCTCCTCTCCCCTTCTCTCTTACGTTTTCCTTTCCCTCTCATTCTCTCCATCGCCCTCTTGTTCTTCCATTCTCCGTATCTCCCTCTACCTTCCACTCACTTTCCTCCTCTCCTCCTTCTTTCCTGTCTCCCTTTTTTCTCCCCACAACTCCCTCCTCTCTTACTTTCCCTCCCTCCCCTTCCCTCCCTACCCCTTCCTTCCACACCTTACCTAAGCACGCTTCTGGCATCTCATATTATCAATCTCTCTTTTCTATTTACCTTCCCTCCTAGATCTATCCCTCATACAATCTGCTAGTCTATCTGTCTACCTATCTATCTACAAATCTCTCTTCCTTGAACTCATTATTTTTTCCAATCAGATTTTTTTACTGACAACGTAGCAGCGAATCTACCGTCTATTATTTCGGGGCAACTACATAGATTTTATTTATAGAGTACGTCTTTTCTAAGTTTAGGTTTGGCTGGCTTAGGTTTCAAGCCTATGGGTTAGATTAGGTTAGTAAGGGATGCGTTAGACTGAACAGGATTAAGCTGGGGTAGGGTAGGGCAGAGTAGGATAGGGTAGGTTAGGTTAGGTTAGGGTAGAGTAGGTTAGGGTAGGGTACGGTAGGTTAAGTTAGGTCAGGCTAGGCTAGGCTAGGGGAGGGGAGGGCAGGGCAGGGTAGGGTAGGTTAAGTTAGGTCAGGTAGGCTAGGCTAGGGTAGGCTAGGTCAGGCACAGGTAGGATGGCACAGGAAAGGATAGGTTAGGTTTTTAAGTTCTATTACTGTCTTTATTTATCGCGAGGAATTACTTTGAATATTTAACAACTGGCTGAGCAATAAATTTAGAATGATTTAGACGAGCATTAATGTGTGTTAATTTAAAGATAATTTATAAACAAGAATTAACACCACTACAGGACATGAGAAATCTTTAAATCCATCAAACAACCCTTCTTTCACCTCACAGTGAATGATGTCAGTTATATTTACAGTTCGACTCAAATCTTCGCTCAGTAACCTTATCGATGCTGGTCTTAGCATTAATAACAAGTGATTTATTCTGCTAAAAAAAAAATTATAAAAAATGAACCAAGACATACACACATACAATAATTATTTATAACATTCAGTGACAACATTATTTTCTCTGTTTTGATTTATAACCTTCTCAAAATCTGCCTTAGCATAAAAAATAATTCCAAAAGTGACTTAGCATTAATGGTAACTTATTTAATACCAGAATAAATTATTAAATATATTCTAATAGCAGTAACAAGGAAAGAATAATTATATGTATTTTCAATCTATGAATAAACCGTAATTTCTGCAGTCTAAAAATATTTCCCTTATCAAAACTGAGTCAAAGTTACTATATATAAAAAAAAATTACATCCTGAGACCGTTAAACATCTAGTCAAACAAGGCACCTCGTATCGCCAAAATTTAACCCCTCGAAAAATGAACCTCGCTAAAATTAAACCTCTCGAAACTGAGCCTCGCTAAAATTGCCCCCCCTTACTCAAAGAAAAAAAAAAAAACATGGCCCAGGTTCGTAAGCAAACTTATGAACAACGCTGTACATGCATAATTTTCACTCACCAATTACATGTATTCAAAGACCCATTTTTGTCTGAGTTTAGCATACTGTTGAACATGAAGATTACACACACACACACACACACACACACACACACACACACACACACACACACACAATAAATAATGCTCCCAAGGTCTCAAATGCTGATTGGTTATGTAGTGTCCAACTCTGGGCATAGACTTAGACCCGTTCCCTCAGGTCCAGCAGTCCTCCTATTTGCCACACACACCTTCACACATCACCCCCTGGACACTAGTACCCACCGTCAATACTGAATACGTGCCGGGGTTGTCTCATTCAGGACTGGTGCATTGGTATTAGCGAGGGTGTTGTTATGATATCTTGGTGGGTGTTGTGGAAATTAAGTCTGAACGAAATGCAGTGAATCAAAATGTTCCCTACCCCCACCCAGGATCGAACCCACGACATATTACACAACAGACGATCTCTTTAACCACACAGCTTATAAAACGTGCCTTTACTGTAGAAATAAATAAATAAATAATAATAATAATAATAAGTTAATCACACGTTTGTTTACGAATCCGCGCCATGACAGGATCAAAACATGTATGGAAAACGGAAATCCCTCTCCATTTTTTAATTTTAAGGGGGACTTGGCTAAGACACGAGATGCCTTCTTTTTTGTAATATTTTTTGTAGTTTGGGGGTTACATATCTAAATACAGCTGGCCAAACATGAAGGACACTTTGTTAGCTTAGTTACAGTCTAGTGTGTTCCATAAATATACCTGATTATAGTATTTTAGCTATTTCTCTCCGCTACGGCTACGTGATGAAAAGAAAAAGGGCTCTCTATTTGGTTTTACTTACAGGATTAGTGTTTTTTTTTTTGTTAGATCTACACGCTAAGAAACCCCTTCACTCCGATGATGCCTTTATTCTTGCCACCTCCAGACGATTTTATTAAGCTGAGAGAGAGAGAGAGAGAGAGAGAGAGAGAGAGAGAGAGCAACGTTCTTTACTCTTTTTACCCATGATTTTCGTCCTTTCGCAGATTATTTCACGTAGCTCAGTGGCAGAAAAACATGCTACAGCCCTACGTCTTCGGAACGGCACTTCTTCGTGACTAGCATCATAATCGCAATTTTTGGCCAAGCTAGAGTGAGAAGTGTGTATATCTCGCCCATCAACTATCAGCTCTTCTTCGTGACTGGCATCATATTCTAGCATTAGTCTTTCACAACTCAGAATTCAAGATGGAGAGATGGCAATTTTTGGCTAAATGAGAGAGAGAGAGAGAGAGAGAGAGAGAGAGAGAGAGAGAGAGAGAGAGAGAGAGAGAGGGAGGGAGGGAGGGAGGGAGAGAATCATAGCCTTTTCACGTCATAAAGCCGCCCACAGATAACAGAAATAAAAGGAACACCAGTGAATGTGGGCACAGTGACAAAAACAATGCACTTGACAAGCACCTCTCTCCTTTTCTTACTATTTTCATTTTTTTGTTACCATCCCTTCATCGGATTAAGGTGTATCAGAGGTATACACAAGTTAGTATCCTCAGTCTAATAATAATTTCTGTTTTTCTTGCTGTTTCAGATTTTTTCATGTATTGGAGAGACTTTCTACACACACACACACACACACACACATACACACACACACACACACACACACACACACAGGGTACACCATCCATCGTAAGAAGCAGCATTCCAGTCCCCCGGCCGATATCCTATGACGGAAGCCAATTTTCCCACAGAGATCTATTTGTCTATCTATCTATCTATTTATCTGTCTATCTATCTATCAGTCTATCTGTCTCTCAGTCTATCTCTCTATTGCCAGATGCCTGAATCCCGTAAGGGGTGGCCACAAACAAATCGCCTCCATGTCACCCTGTCTCCTGTCATTGCCCATCCCCTAACTTACACCCCCTCTCTCTCGCGTACCTCTCAACTCCTCCTCGATCTCATCCTCTGTCTCCTCCCCCCCTCCATCTCACACAAATACACTCTCCTAGTTAGTCTCTCACTCTCCATCCCAACTTATACACCTCTTCTCACGCAATACGCTCTTCAATACGTCCTTATTTTTGCTGCCACACCCTGCTGGGTTTAGGAGATTAACATTAAAATATGATGCTAGTCACGAAGAAGTGCTGTGGAAAGGTTTTTAAAGTTTTACGTCTAGTGACATCAAGAGCGCTATACTCTTTTTACTATAACTTGGCCTAAAATTCTCTCTCTCTCTCTCTCTCTCTCTCTCTCTCTCTCTCTCTCTCTCTCTCTCTCTCTCTCTCTCTGCCTAAATTTGCCAACTCTCCATCTTGAACTCTGAGCTGTGATAGCAGATAAACAATGGAATTTGATGCTAGTCACGAAGAAGTGCTAGGGAAAGGATTTAAGGCCAAGCTAGAGTAAAAAAAAAAAAAAAAACAGTATAGCAATGGCATCTTTCTTCTGAATTTCATCGCTGAAATCCAAAAATAATTCACCTAGGAAATGGCATCACGAACTCTCCAAGAAACTATACTCTTTTCACCTCAACTTGGCCCAGATTTTTGTCCTTTTGCAGCTTACTTCACGCTCGACATCTTTTCCACAGCACTTCTTCGTGACTAGCATCATTAGTGGTAATCTCTTGCAAACAACTCAAGAATCAAGGAGAGATGGCAATTTTAGGCCAAGTTAGAGTAAAAAGAGTACAGGAATCTGACCCATTCATTTCTCCATGCTATAACAAAGATTGAGATATTTAATGCCTAAATCGCAAGAAGAACGGTGCTTGCCTCAGCTGAATAAAATCGTCTGAAGCAGCAAGAATAAAAAAAAACATTACCTGACTGAAGGAGTCGGAAATTATGCTATAAAAATGGCTATACTAGGAAAAACTAATTCTAGGTGACACATATGCCTAGAAACACAGGGACACTACATAATAATAATAATAATAATAATAATAATAATAATGGTGGTGAGTAGGCATACCATGAAGTGAGCTTGGGGAATAACAATAGCAAATGCACTCTAATAATTATAATAATAATAATAATAATGATAATAATGTGCAGGCTAAAACTAGGGCGTGAAGATTCTACAGCATATAACACATACCAAAGCGTCTACTCTACACTGCCTTGAATGTATTGGCAGATTAAGCAACCATTAGTTTGTTGATGTATGCGACCTAATTTGAAAAGCAATGGATGAAAACATAGTGAACTTAAAGACTACTACACTACACTGCCATCTGGTGTGTTGGCAGAGAAAGTGACCATTAGTTTCTTCATGTATGCGACCTAATTCAAGAAGGAGTGGATGTAAACACGGTAATAATAATAATACGATGATGATAATAATAATAATAATAATAATAATAAACACTGAATAACTGAATGAAGTGAAAAATGCTTCAGTAAATAATAATAGTAATTTTGCTTCAAAAAGACACGATTATAAATGAAAATATAATGTCAAGGAGACGATAAATTGGAAAGGATTGGAAGAATTAACTGAGGAACTGATAACTGATGATGATAACTGAGAATAAACAATAACTGCCTTATGATCAAGACAGACAGCAACGAAGAAAATAAAGACACGTTTAATAATGAAAAAAAAAAAGATAAATTGCTTACCACTGAATAGAGAGAGAGAGAGAGAGAGAGAGAGAGAGAGAGAGAGAGAGAGGGGTAAAAAAAAAACACACAAGCATGGATAACGATAAATATGGGTAAAAACAGAACGTAAGTAAAGAAATAAACATCTCAAATAAACATGGCAAATGATGGTCAAGAGGAATTGAAAAGAGAAACGCGAAAATAAAGACATATTTAAAAGCAAGGGCATAAGGAAACGCGAAAATAGTCAAAAAGCAAAAGCACGAAGAAAATGGGAAGTAGGTAGAACAAGGACAGGAAGCGAGTCAAATGAAATAAATAAATAAATAATAATAATAATAATAACTGGTAAAGAAGAGCAACAAAAATGAGAGCAAGTGTACCGTAAAATAAAATCAACTGCTACACGAACGACAAACACATAAAACGAAACAATACCCGAACACGAAGAAAACAGGAAAAAAAAACGGGATTCATGGTGATAACTGAGAAAATGGAGAGCAAGTGTAGTGTAAAAACTTAACCCAAATCAAACACTAACACAGAATGAATAATAGAGACAATCCGACGCTCCAGTATGGTCAAAATGATAAATCTGGAAGAAGGATGTAAAATCGTGAGGCAAATTTATCATGAACAGAACTGTGTAAAGAAAATGGATGGCTAGGAACTGAGGGGGCTGTCAATTAAAATTCCTTCCTGCTTCCTCCTCGTCGCACACTCTCCTCCTCTCTCCGGATTGTATCATAAATGGCTTTGAAGACCGTAACGCCTCTTCCTTAGCTATTTGTTATGTGAATCATGCCTTCATTTTCGTTTCTTTGTTATTTATATGTCTCTAGCATCGATATAGTTGATTCAATGAAAGCTGAAGAGGCTAGAATTATGATAGGTAAAATAATTCACCAAGGAAAAGGCATTACGAATTCTCCAGAGCAACTATACTCTTTTCACCTTAACTTGGCCCAGATTATTCTTTTGCAGTTATATCCTGTTGCTCAATGGCACAATAAGACAACACTATGGCTATGCATCATACCCACAGCACATTTTCGTGACTAGCATCATTCTAGTGCTAATCTGTCACTACAACTTAGCATTCAAGATGGAGCGATGGCAAGTCTAGGCCAAGTTGAAGCGAAACGAGTATAGAGTCTCGCGGCCCTCGCTCTCATTTTAGTTGTCTTTCTTGGCCTCATCTTTAGCCAGGTCCTTGTACGACGTGGACTTGCGGATGCCGAAGGTGGGCTCACCGATGGAGTAGAAGTAGACCAAGCAAAGTAGACAGAGGGCGGCGCGGCCAACAATCAGCTTGGCCGCGCGTGATTCAAACATGTCCTCCTCCGCCCCGCCCCCCTCGTCTCCGTTCTCGTCCCCAGTGGCTTTGGCTTCGTCTTGGTCTTCCTCCTGTAAGATTTGGTTGTCGAGAGTGGAGGGGACGAGAGTAAAAATTAACTTCACTTCAGGTATTTATCTCTTGCAAGTAAAAACCAAAGCTAGAAGATATAACTGATTAATTTACGCTTGGTCTTCGTCCCATGAGGTTCGCTGTGGAGGGTGAGGGGAGACGTGAAGGAAATCAAAATCAATTTCTTAAACTATTTCCCAAGCAGAGAGAAAATGGAGAATATGATTAAAAAGACAGGAATAACCCAGTTTCCTTCGTAACCATATTCTGACACTGGAGAGAAACGCAGATAATAAAAAAAATATATATCTATGGGTAAATGGCAGAAATATGACCAGAATCACACACACACACACACACACACACACACACACACACACACACAATAATCCTAAGTGGTGAGGACTGACAGAGAAAAATATTATGACACTAAGTTTTAACATCTTTTTCCTGAAAAGTCCAGTTAATAAAAATACATATATATATTTGAAGAAAGTGAAATTTGAGATAAAATAGTATAAAAAAATGAAAAAGCCACATTTCAAATCTAGTAATGAAACTATTGACAGACTCCCCCCCCCTCTCTCTCTCTCTCTCTCTCTCTCTTGTACCTTCTTTCATACAGTTCTTTTACCTAGTTACATATTCCTTTTTCAGCGTTTTCAGCCGCATACGTTCCCCTCTCTCTCTCTCTCTCTCTCTCTCTCTCTCTCTCTCTTTCTCTCTCTCTCTCTCTCTCTCTCTCTCTCTCTCTCTCTCTCTCTCTCTCTCTCTCTCTTGTACCTTCTTTCATACAGTTCTTTTACCTAGTTACATATTCCTTTTTCAGCGTTTTCAGCCACATACGTTCCCCCCCCTCTCTCTCTCTCTCTCTCTCTCTCTCTCTCTCTCTCTCTCTCTCTCTCTCTCTCTCTCTCTCTTGTACCTTCTTTCATACAGTTCTTTTACCTAGTTACATATTCCTTTTTCAGCGTTTTCAGCCACATACGTTCCCCCCCCCTCTCTCTCTCTCTCTCTCACTAACCTTCGATGCAAGAACAGCCGCAGCAGACACACAGATAGAGAACAGATGGTAGGACAGCATGGAGAGCAGCATTGTTCTTGCATAGTGCTTGTCGGAGGTGCCCAGCAGTGACCAGACGAACACACACAGGCCTGGAGCAAGACAACAGAGGAATACAATAGGGAAATACAACACAGGAATACAATAAATACAACACAGGAATGCAATAGGGAAATACAACACAGGAATACAATAAATACAACACAGGAATGCAATGGAGAAATACAGGAATACAATAAGAGGACAACAGAAAATACATTAAACACAAAATATATGACAGAAAGAAAAGGTGTATCCATTAGCGACCATACGAAGTACATGTACAGACCTGGAGCAAAACAACACAGGAATACAATAAATACAACGAATACAAGGAATACAGTAAGAGAATACAACAGAAATGCAATGAATATGAGTACAAAACATATGACAGAATGAAGAGGTGTACCCAAAACTGACCATACGAATACACACGCAGTACACTAGAGCAGAGTCCAGTACACATGAAAATATACTGCACAATTCACTAGAGCTGAATCCAATACACCTTTATAGCGTGGACGTTTTACCTTTCGTATACCTACTCCCCTTTAGGTATACCTGCAATAAAGGATTAACACTAATTGATTTTGTACTCTGAAACACTGATATAGAGGAATACAAAGGAGGAATGCAATAATGCCAGATAATACAGTAACAGGAGAATACAAAAGAAGAATTCAATACAGCATCCCATCCTTGGGAGTTGAAGGGGGAGACCAAGGATGAAATGGTGGGATGAGAGGGAGATTTATAAGCGAGGGGAGTGTGAGTGGGGTGGAGGGGAGAGGAGGAGGGGTAGACTAAGGATGAGATGAAAGGAAGGAGTGGAAAGATCTATATAAGTTATACTACTATTCCTGTTACTGCTGCTACTACCACCACCACTCCTGCTGCTCCAACACCATCCACTCACCTGCTAGAGCAGCTCCAGCCAGTCGCGTAGGTACAGTATTGTCCACAGTAGGCACGAGGCCCAAACTGGCAGCCCAGGAGGGAAAGACAAGCAACATTGCAGCTTCCAGTGTCACCCCCATCCCCATAACCACGTGTGCCGACCAGAAGCCCCGGGGCAGCTTGACGTAGAGGTGTTCATTGTGTCCCAGCACCTGTGATATCTGTGGCAGGGATAGATAAACAGGTAGACTGGTAGATACATACATATAGATTGATAGATACATATTGATTGATTGAGTTAAACTGTAAAGTGTGTGTGAGATGTAAAGATATATAAACAAACAGATAGATAGATAGATAGATTAGGCAGATGCACTGAAAGACAGATAGATTTAGATTAGATAGATACACTGATAGGCAGACTGATAGACATACATAAATTATCATCATCTTGAAAGACTTAAAAAAAAAATCATGGCGATATCTATGGATCTGAACCCAAACTAAAAAAAATTGATAAATCCTGGACTCAAAATTCATATCTTATTTAATTTCCAAAGTTTTTTTTTATGATTCATCTTGGCCATAAAGCCGCCCCCTCCCCCCGTTTTCCATTAACATTATTTTTTTATCGGGGTTACTCTTCTGTTTTTATTGTCTTTATATTTTCCCCCATTTTCTCTCATCTTTAATTCTTTCTCCTTCTTCTGCTTTTATATTTATTACTGATTAAACAGGTATTCTTTATTACATGTATTTCTAAAGGGGTGCCGCTTCTTTCTCCTCTTTCTCCTTTATTTTCTCACTTTCTCCCTTTTCTCTCATTCTTTATCTCCTCTTACTCTTCTTCCTTTATTATTATCTTTATCAGGGACTCTCTCACCTGTGATATACTCTAGTTTTTCCATTTTCTTTGATTTTATTTTCCCCTGAGTCATACCTTCCTTTTTTAATCTCTCTCTCTCTCTCTCTCTCTCTCCTCTTTTCTCTCCCCTCTCCTCTCCCCTAACTTCATTACCTCTCCCTCTTCTTCCTTCACTCTTACCCTCCTTTCTCCCACCCCTCA
Organism: Coenobita brevimanus; assembly: GCF_032717465.1. Taxonomy (NCBI): domain Eukaryota; kingdom Metazoa; phylum Arthropoda; class Malacostraca; order Decapoda; family Coenobitidae; genus Coenobita; species Coenobita brevimanus. The sequence goes on from NC_137059.1 coordinate 115,499, forward strand.
CCATATACCCTCCTCTGCACTCCCTCCCTCCCCTCTTCCCTTTCCTCACCTTCCCTCCCTTCTCTCACCATTCCCTTCTCATTCTTCTTCCTTCATCCCTTCTCTCTTTCCTTCCCCTTCCTTTCCTTTCTCTCCTCTCCTTCCCTTACACCCCCTCCCTTTCTCTACGGTTTTGCCTTCTTTCTCCTCCCCAACATACCCTTGTCCTTCCCTCCCTCTTCCCCTCCCCTACCTCATCTCCACTCCCCATCCCTCCTCTCCCCTCTCCTCCCTTTATCTATTATTCATCCTCCCCTCTCCTCCCCTCATTCCCTCCCCTACCTCTTCCCTTTTCTTCCCTTCCCTTCTTTCCTTCCCCTTTCTTTCCTCTGCTCTCCCTCTTCCTATTCCTTCTTCCCTCCTCTCTCAATCCTTTCCCTCTCTCTTCCTCTTTCCTTCTCTCGTTTTTCCTCCTCCTCTTCTTTTTTCTCCCTCTCCTTCCCTTCCCCTTCCTTTCTTTATTTCTTTCCTCCTCCCTTCTTCTTCATTCCTCCATTTCCTTTATCTCCCCTCCCTTCACTCCCCTCTCCTCTCCCCTGTCACATTCTATTTCCTTCCCTGTCACCCACCCTCTCTCTCTCTCTCTCTCTCTCTCTCTCTCTCTCTCTGACCAACATCTTCGACAAACACACAGACACTCACTTATGTACACACGCCTGCACACACACATACACACACACACGCATATACATACACATACACACAGAAAAATACACACTACACGCGCAAACAAACTCTCTCTCTCTCTCTCTCTCTCTCTCTCTCTCTCTCTCTCTCTCTCTCACGTCAGTATATATAGCCATAAGTAAACACACATCCAATGACATGATCCTCAAAAAACCGACACACAGGATACGCACATGCCAAGAAGGTATACACACACTGACATACACACATACACATACATACACACTTATATACACACATACGCCCACATATATATTCCTTCACGCACACACACACACACACACACACACATACACACTTATATACACACATACGCCCACACATATATTCCTTCACTCACGCACACACACACACACACACACACACACACACACCATTGTTACGTAGCCTACACACACGTACACACCATTCTAACGTAGCCTACACACACGTACACTCGGGCATACACACACACGCACACACACGTACACACATCCATGCCAATATTTCAACTTGGTATCAGAAAGAAACAGGCGGGTAGAGGCTAGTCTCTCTCTCTCTCTCTCTCTCTCTCTCTCTCTCTCTCTCTCTCTCCCTCTCTGTCTGTCTGTCTGTCTGTCTGTCTGTCTGTCTGTCTCTCTCTCTCTCTCTCTCTCTCTCTCTCTCTCTGTAAACATCATCACCACCGCCACCACCACCACATCACCACCACCACATCGCACCACCACCACACCACCATCACTACATCACCACCACCACTACCACCACCAATACCACCATTACCACCATCATCATAATCACCACCACCACATCACACCACCAACACCACCACATCACCACCACATCACCACCACATCACCACCACCACACCCCTCCCTACCGTAACATCACAAACATTACTACACATCCCACCAGCCAACTCATGCAATTTCATTCTTATTTTCACCTTCCTATATTTATTTAAGTAATGGCGTTTCAACAAGCAATTTATTATTCTTTTCCTGCGTGACGTGGGAGCAATACATTTTATATCTACTTGTATAATTATAATGAAAATATCTATCGGGTTACACGTCTAGCTACATCTCTATTGCTTCTCCAGTCAGACACTATTAACAAGGTCATGCTGGGAATACGTGGGCCTTATCCTTCCTATATTATTTCCTGTTACCTGCTAATACCGGTACGAATATCCTTCTTTTATGCAAAGAAAGAACCAAAGGCTATGTTCCTCCTCTCAAGAAAAACACAGGAGAGCCAAATTCAAGATCCGATCATTTCAAGATGCCTGGACACA
>NC_137059.1:125000-130000 GCF_032717465.1 Coenobita brevimanus
TCTTCGCGTCACGTATTATCTTTACCTGTCTTTCTTTCTCACTGCCTTTCTTTCCTTCTTTCTTTAACTCTCTCTTTCATTCTCTCTCTTTTACCTTCGAGTCTTCATTATTTTTCTCTTTTCTCTTTCAGTCTTTCGTTTTATATATATTCAATGGAAGTTTTCTCCTTTTATCTTTCCATTCTCTCTCTCTCTCTCTCTCTCTCTCTCTCTCTCTCTCTCTCTCACCCAGCCTGCCTCACCCACCATCCAAGAAGTACTGACCACCTCTCATACTCGCTCTCTCTCTCCCTTCTCTCTCTTACAACACCCTCTTCTGTATTCACACTGAAGAGCGATTACCTACTTCCCTCCTTTCCTCCCTCCCTCCTTCTCTCCCTCCTTCTCTCCTTCCCTCCATCCTTATCTTCATCTCATAGTATGGGATATCATAGTAATTTTTGTCATAAAAGCCTCAAAAGGACCGTTAGAATTACTGTTATTTCCATCCTTTGTACTCCCTCCATCGTTCACTCCTTTCCTCCCTGCCTCCCTCCCTCATTATTCTCTCCCTCTCTCCTTCCCTCTGTCTTTATCTCCATCATTTTCTCCCTCCTTCCATGCTTCCCTCCTTCCCTCTACCCTTTTCTTCATCCATCCATCCATCCATCTTTCTCCCCTTCCATTCCTCTTTCCTTCCTTCCCTCCATCACCTGTCCTTCTCACCCCCAACCATCCACTTCTCCCTTCCTCTCTTCCTTCTCTCCTTCCCTCCCTCCCTCCCTTCCCTACCTTTTTCTCTCCACCACTTCTAAAACTTCCCTTCTCAGTTCTCTCCATTTGTTCTTCCTTAACTAGAACGAAAGAAAAAGGAAAAGAAGGAAAGATAAAGAAAGAGAAAGAAGGGGAACAAGAGGAGGAAGAAGAGTGAAAGAGAGAGAGAGAGAGAGAGAGAGAGAGAGAGAGAGAGAGAGAGAGAGAGAGAGAGAGAGGGAGAGAGAAGTGTCCCACTTAAGTGTTCTCCAAGAGGTATGATTTTCTATACAAACACTATTCCTCTCTCTCTCTCTCTCTCTCTCTCTCTCTCTCTCTCTCTCTCTCTCTCTCTCTCTCTCTCTCTCTCTCTCTCACCTGCACCTCTACGCACTCACTATCATCAACACATCACCTTCATCATATTCCTGGAAGCTTATTGGCTGAGCAACTTGTAAACACACCTTCTTATTGGTCCACCGACAGCACCTTAACCCTCTCTCTCTCTCTCTCTCTCTCTCTCTCTCTCTCTCTCTTCTTCTTCTTCTTCTTCTTCCTCCTCCTCTTGTTCCTCACTAGTTAAGGATCTAGGCGTACTAATTTCAGACGATCTGAAATGTTCAAATCAATGTATCTCTGCCGCCAATAAAGCCAACAGGGCCCTAGGCTTCATCAAAAGACATTTTACATATAAAAGCAAAGATATTGTAATCCCCCTATACAAAAGCATAGTCAGGCCACACTTAGAGTTTGCAGTGCAATTTTGGGCGCCTCACCTAATTAAAGATATAGAAATACTGGAAGTGGTCAAGCGTAGGGCTACCAAGTTAATCCCGTCCCTGAGGAACAAACCATACCTCGAGAAACTCAGGGAATTAAACCTATTCTCTCTTAGAAAACGGAGACTCAGGGGACAACTGATTGAATGTTTTAAGATGCTAAAAGGCTTTAGTAATACTGATTCAAGCAAGCTATTCACAGCAATTGCCGAGACTGTAACTCGAGGAAATGGTATGAAGTTGCAAGCAAGGAGGGCTAATCTTGATACAACCAAAAACATCTTCACTTACTCTGTTGTAAGCGAATGGAATAAACTCCCTGGGAATGTGATTGAGAGTGGTACCATAAATATGTTTAAAAAGAGACTGGACATGTATCTCGACGCAATTGGTATCGTTTAATTAGGATGGAGCAATTATTGCATATTCGCGTCTGCACTCATGTGTCTATTAGACACAGACAATATTTTAGAATACATATAATAAATATTCTATTCATCTTTTGATTAAAACAAAAAAACATTAAAAAAAATGCATGCATAGAGTAAGTATGTGGCTGTATGCCCAAATTTTCCTTTTCCATATCATTCTACTTTCTGCCGATCCTATAAAATTCCTTCAGGTTTTTCATTCCTGCAAGGTATTACTTCCTCTCTTGTTTCCTGTACGGCAAATTCCGGAGGGTCTGGAGGGTGGGGGAGAGAGCCTTCTGCTATGCTATCCTTTTCTCCTGCTCCTATGCACTATATTAGGATTAAGGCCGGACCACCTCGTAGGGACCGTAAGGTCTGTGTGGTCTGTGTATCTATGTAAATCTATGTAAAATCTCTCTCTCTCTCTCTCTCTCTCTCTCTCTCTCTCTCTCTCTCTCTCTCTCTCTCTCTCTTTACGTCAAAGTTTCTTCAAATGATCCACTGCGTCTACGTCACACTTAGGGCATGTACCACAGTGGTGGTGGGCAGGGTCGCCTTTACATGGTGGCACTGACATAACAAGGCGGGTCCACTGCCTGGTTATAATCACGTCCCTCAACCTCCTCTCTGGTATACTGCAGGAGGAGGGCAATTCCAGCCTGCAGACCACCGGGTTCACGTGTGGATAAGCCTGGGACCACAACAACAACCGTAACAAAATGCCCATAACGAAATAAAGGACATTATTGACTACCAGCTTCCACATCACACAACCCCCAATGTTTACAGTAATATGGCCACTTCGCTTGGCTGTGGTACTCGGCCTTATCCCCGCATTTTCTCGGTCGCTGCAGGAAATTGGTTTAAAATACCATCCCGTCCTGTAATGGGTTCGGCCTCGACTATTTCGGCTAGTAGGAGGCTTCGGCCAAAGCTATAAAGCGGGATGTGCGTGGCTGAGCCGAGATTGCAACCCGGGCGACATCTCCAGTTTATTGGGTGGCTTTGATTTATTAGCTTCGGGAGAGGAGGAGTTGTGGGGGTCTCTCTCTCTCTCTCTCTCTCTCTCTCTCTCTCTCTCTCTCTCTCTCTCTCTCTCTCTCCTGCAGCTTGCGTGTTTATAAATTCTCCACTCGTGAGTGTAAGCCTGCAGATACGCACACACACACACACACACACACACACACACACACACACACACACACACACACACACACGAGCTATACATACAGTACTTTAATATATAAACATACACAGTGCAGGGAGAGAGAGAGAGAGAGAGAGAGAGAGAGAGAGAGAGAGAGAGAGAGAGAGAGGGAGGACGAAGAAAAATGAGAGAGAAGGGAGAAAGTCAAGAGTAATAACTTCGTAGTGAGAGGTCAAGAAGGAGTTAGGGAGGAGGAGGAGGAGGAGGAGGAGGAGGAAGAAGAAGATAGGAAGGAAGGCAAGAAATGAAGGAAAGACAACGAAGGGCAGGAAGAAAGAATGAAGGAGACAGGAGGAAAAGATAAGGAAGGAAGGAAGGAAGAAAAGAGAATTAAAAAAAGGAAGGAATCAATCACTAAGGGCAAGAAGGAAGGAAGGAAGAAAGGAAGGAAGAAGGGAAGGAAGGAAGAAAGGAAAGAAGAAAGGTGAAGGAAGGAAGGATGAAGGAAGGAGACAAGGAATAAGAGTTTCGAGGAAGAAAATTTAAACTGAGATGAAAGATAGCAAGAGAAAGAAGAGAGGGGTAAGAAGGAGAAAAAAGCGAAAGGAGAGGAGGAGAAGAAGAGAGCAGTGGAGGAAAAGAGGAGGAGAGAGCAGAGAAAGGGGACGACAAAAGAAGAAGACGAGAGAAGCGAGAAGACGAAGAAGAAAATTAAAGAGAAATAAAGAGATTGAGAGGAAAGAAGAAAGAGAACGAGGAGGAGGAGGAGGAGGAGAAGGAGGAGGAGAAGAACGAGGAGGAGGAGGTGGAAAGGAAGAAGAAGAAGAAGAAATGCAGAGAAAAAAACACAACTACCACAACTACCACAAAAACCCACCACCACAACTACCACAAACACCCAATACCACAACTACCACAAAAACCCACCACCACAACTACCACAAACACCCACCACCACAACTACCACAAACACCCACCACCACAACTACCACAAAAACCCACCACCACAACTACCACAAAAACCCACCACCACAACTACCACAAAAACCCACCACCACAACTACCACAAAAAACAAACAACTCCTGTGGCGGCGTGTCAAGTGTGGAGGGGTGTCGTGTGTCGTCTGGCTCTCTCTCTCTCTCTCTCCTCTAGGCCTACACAATTCTCTGCATCACGCCACGCCTCACGCAACCTCATACACACACACTCACACACACACACACACACACACACACACACACACACACACACACACACACACACACCATCCACAAAACTCACCCATTCACATCCACCCGCACTCACAATTTACAACCCTCATTCATCTAAGTTAGCTGCTCTCTCTCTCTCTCTCTCTCTCTCTCTCTCTCTCTCTCTCTCTCTCCACAATCCCTTATCGATATTCCTCTTCCCTTCCCCTTCTCTCCCCTCGCTCCCTCTCTCTCCTTACCTTCCCTCCTTTTCCCCAAACTTCTCCCTTCTTACCTTCTCTCATTCTTACCCTCCTCTCTCTCTCTCTCTCTCTCTCTCTCTCTCTCTCTCTCTCTCTCTCTCTCTAAACAACTATCTTTAAAATCAGTCACTTAATCCAGCCTACCCAGATCACCCATTGTCAAAAAATCATGAAAGTTATAAAAAAAAAAATCATGGAAATATTAAAACTCACTCACCAAAAATTCATTCATAAAAAACTACTTGAATTTTTTGTCAAGAGTTCAAAACCATACTGTACCATCCTGGGAAATATTGGTGGAGGGAAATATTAACTTAAGAAAAACACTGGCGTTAATATTAAGTCTGGCTAAAGTGTACACATACTAATACTACTACTAATAATAATAATAATACCACCATCATCATCTCCATCACCACCACCACCACCACCACCACCACTACTACTACTACCACCACCACCACCACCACCACCA
>NC_137059.1:145000-155000 GCF_032717465.1 Coenobita brevimanus
GGAGGAGGGGGAGACCAAGGTTGAGATGGAGAAATGGAAAATGAGAGACTGACCAGAAGTGTATGTGAGTTAGGTGGAGGGGGAGAGGAGGGGGAGACAGGTTGAGATGGAGGAATGATGTGGAGAGAATGGAGAATAAGAGATAACTAGTAGAGTGTATGTGAGTGAGGTGGATGGGGAGAGGAGGGGGAAACCAGGGATGAGATGGATGGATGGAGTGGAGAGATATAAATTGCATGTGAGAGGGGCTGTGAGCTGGAGGAAGGGCAACCAAATGGCAGAGGAAAGGGGAACGTGGAGGCGATTTGTCTGAGGCAAACCCGTAAGAGATTATAACTTCTGGTATTTGACAGACAGACAGACAGATAGATTTATAAAGAAAGAGAGAGAGAGAGAGAGAGAGAGAGAGAGAGAGAGAGAGAGAATTAGTTTCTTTAATCAATAATCCCACCCCTTCAAATAAACACCTTTGCCATTTCCGTCTGAAGATTTTTTACACCAGCCGAAATACACTGAAATCCCTGTCTCTACCAGTGAGTGTTTCAGATGGGGTCGATATTTCCCTTATGTATTCGTTCAACACCTTGTAAATTGCCTGTTCTGTGCGCAATTACTTCTTTAAACACCCCTGGCTGCTAATTACAAGAATAATTGGGTGATTAAGGCCGCGCTTCCTTACCAGTCGACTCTAATTGGGTTGTTAAGATGACCAGAAGTAGTTAGGGAAGGACTGGCCCCAAACCGATGTGGAAAGGATGGAGAATGAGAGACTGACTAGGAGAGTGTTATGTGAGTGAGATAGAGGGGAGAGAGGGAGACCGGGGATAAAATGAAGGGATGGGGTGGAAAGGTACATGAGAGAGGGTGGTGTGAGTTGGAGAATGGGCAGTCTGATGGTGGAAGAGAGGGTGACATGGAGGCGATTTGTTTGTGGCCACTTCTAATGGGATTAATGCGTCTGACGAGAGAGAGAGAGAGAGAGAGAGAGAGAGAGAGAGAGAGAGAGAGAGAGAGAGAGAGAGAGAATGTTAATATAACACTTCACTTAAATATTAGACAAATAAAATAAAACACATCATTGGAGAGAAAGGGGTTGGAAGAATTATGGATAGGAAGGAGGGATGAACTGGCCCATCACTATTCCCTAATGCCTTCTGTTTAGCGATTTAGTCTCCATTATACCTCAATATCCTCTTCTATGTCGATATTAGAGTGATAAATAATATACAGGAAAATGTTAAGGTGTAATATGCTAAATGAATCGCTACCAGAAGGGTGTTAGGAAGCCCCCTGTAGTTTTCAGCTCACGTGTGTGGGGAGGAGAGAGAGAGGGGCGCCGGGTGTTGTCGTGAGAGAGAGCTAGCGCACACTGTCTCACTCTCTCTCTCTCTCTCTCACTCTCTCCCTCCTCCCTAGGTGTCATCCTTTCCCTCCCTCCCCTCCCTTCCTCCCCCCCTTTCCTCCCTACCTCCTTTCTTTCTTCACGCTGTCTAACTTTCTCATGTTTCTCTCTCTCTCTCTCTCTCTCTCTCTCTCTCTACTATCTCACTTCTCCCTCTCTCCCTCCCTTTCTCCCTCCCTCTCCTTGTCTCTGGTATTTCCTCTCTCTCTCTCTCTCTCTCTCTCTCTCTCTCTCTCTCTCTCTCTCTCAGTTCATTCCTATTTCCATTTCCCTTCGTCTTCCCTTCCTCTCCCTCCCCTTTCTCTCCCTGTCTTGTTTTCCTCCCATAATCCCTCCCCCTCCCTCTCTCCCTTCATCCCTCCCTCTCTCCCTCCATCCCTCCCTCTCTCCCTCCATGCTTTTCTCCACTAATCCCCACAAGTCACAGCTCTTCCCTCCCCTCCCCTCCCTCCCTGTCCCCCTCCCTCCTTCCTCCCTCTCTCTCTCTCCCCTCCATTCCCCTCCTCTCTCCTCGTTCCACCTGTTACGTCTAGACTCGTCCCCTTCCTCTCTCTCTCTCTCTCTCTCTCTCTCTCTCTCTCATCCTCTCACCCCTTCCCACCCACACCCTCCACAACCACAACTACCACAACTACAGACAGTGACATAGAAATAGTGGTAGTAGACAGTGGTATGGAGAGATACATACAAACCACAGCCGGTGGTGGTGGTGGTGGTGGTGGTGGTGGCGGTAGTGGTGGCAGTGGTGATTACAGTTGTGGAGGTGTTTGTATTGTGGTGGTGTGGTCGTGGTGGTGGTGGTGGTAGTGGTGGCAGTGGTGATTACAGTTGTGGTAGTGTTTGTGTTGTGGTGGTGTGGTCGTGGTGGTGGTGTGGTAGTGGTGGTGGTGTGTGGTAGTAGTTGTGGTGTGGTGTGGTTGTAGTGTGTGGTAGTACTTTTGGTAGTGCGTGTGTGGTGGTGCTGATGATGCTATGGACAGTGATGTGCTTGTGCCGTGGCAGGGCAGGGCAGGGCAGGGCAGGGCAGGGCAGGGCAGGGCAGGGGGGGGGCATCCACTTGAGTGCTATTACACTGGTTGATAGCTGCCCCAGATGCACCGCTGGGGGAGGGGGAGGTAGGGAGGTAGCAAAGGAGAGAGGGAGAGGGAGGGAGGGAGGGAGGGAGGGAAATGGAGGGAGAGGAATAAGTTGGGAGAGGGAGAGAGAGAGATGTAGGAATGACTGAGGGAAGCAGAGAATGGGAGAGGAATAAGCCGGTACGTAGGTAGGTAATGTCGGTAGGTAGGTATGTAAGTATGGAGGGAATATAGAGAGAGGGAGAGGAGGAGGAAGACAGAGAGAGAGAGAGAGAGAGAGAGAGAGAGAGAGAGAACCAGGGAGGAGAGGAGAGGAGAGAGGGATAGGTAAGGTAGGTGGTCGGGTCCGTAGCGCATGAGTGATAAAACAACAGATGTGAACGTTTTTGAGACGAGAACCGTATAATATGTTAGGTATGGTCAGGTTAGGAGGTGTGTGTGTGTGTGTGTGTGTGTGTGTGTGTGTGTGTGTGTGTGTGTGTGTGTGTGTGTGTGTGTGTGTGTGTGTGTGTGTGTGTGCGAGCCCATACTTATATTGCATCCTCTTCAATTCCTGTTTATTTTTACAATCAGCAGTCCGTTACCTGAGACCTAACAATCCTAAGTGCCATCTCCCTTCACATATCGCCACTTGGGTACTAATACACACAGTCCATACTGAATACGTGCTGGGGCTGCCTCACTATGGATTGGTGTGATGGTATTAGCACCCACACATGTCACCACCTGGACACTAATATGCATCTTCCATACTGAATGCTTGCTATTTTGGTCCTTTAAGCCGGGAATGAGGTTGAATGAGAGAGAGAGAGAGAGAGAGAGAGGAAAGTTATCATACACCCAGTGAACTAAGGCCACTATCGGTAATACCACATCCGTTATTCAGTCTTGAAGACAGCATGACAGTGATAAAGGTGACGAGTGGAGCAATAATAATAATAATAATAATAATAATAATAATAATAGTAGTAGTAGTAGTAGTAGTAGTAGTAGCTGCAGCAGCAGCAGCAGCAGCAGCAGCAGTAATAATAATAATAATAATAATAATAATAATAATAATAATAATAATAATAATGATAATAATAATAATAATAAAAGACAGTGTAAAGAATTATGGTAGAGACGATAGTAGAAAAAAATAAGAATACAAAGAACTTCCCACCACAGTCAGTCTATCAATTTCTTTAACTATCTGCACACTGTCAGACGCTTTAATCCCGTAGAAGTTGGCCACAAACTATCGCCTCCACATCGCACTGTCCTCTTCCATTTGGCTGTCCCCCCCTCCACCTCACACCCCTCTTTCATATATCTCTCCACTCCATCCCTCCACGTCCTCCTCCTCCTCCTCATGTTCACTTACCTACACTCTTCTTGTCAGTATCTTGTTTTCCATCCTTTACACTAAAAATAAGTATGAGAACGAAGGATAGGCAAGAAACAAGGGGAACTTGATACAAAGGAGAAATGTAAACAGAAACACAAAATATCAGCTGTTGCCCAACGCTAGGCAATTATACGTACAACCAGGCGGCCAGAAAGTGCTCTATTATTGACACATTGGGGTGCGTCTAAAAATAGCTACGTTTCCCCAGAAATTTGTAAGAGAAAATGGTAAACAAAGGGTGTGAGAGAAAATGGAGATTTTACAGGGGTAGCCTTGGCATTAGCAACATGAGACACAGCTACGCACATAAAACTATCACCATACAAACGTTATCAAACCTTCTACCACACTATCCCACCTCCACAACACTATGCCATCACTATAACACAATCCCACCACTACAACACTCTCCTACCGCCAGATATTCCAACACTAGCAACGAAGAAACACCTACATAGTCATTTCACGCGCATAGCAATAGAACACCTCAATCACAACATTATACTACATGTCCCCCTCCTGTCATCCACCCCTCAGAGGTGCCCATGAATAGAGATGACACAGTTCACCCAGCTAGGTTTAGGGCACATCACCCAGCCCTCCTCAGCTACCAGCTTAGATTCGGGGTGGGTGCAGAACAGGCACACGCAACGTAACACACATATAGCACTACACACACACACACACACACACACACACACACACACACACACACCATTCTCCCTACCACATCCACGTCCTTACCAATACCAGTGGCACACCTTTAACACCAGCACCTCCAAAGCAGTGTGTTGTGGTGTGACACGAGTGAGACAATACCATTAAGACGGTCTGGAAATTATCACCACACTACACCACCACACCACACCACACCACACCACACCACACCACACCAGCACACCACACACCATACCACATCACCACCACCACCACCACCACCACCACCATCATCATCATCATCATCACCCCCACCACCACAAGCCTATTCTTTCCTTATCACAAACACGTACTTAACATCACAGCACCAGCCTCACCACACCACTTACGCCACTAACACCACAACACCATTAACACCAGGGTTCTGTGGTACGGCTGACAATAACACCATTAACTCAGTCCACGAGTAGTCACAGTTATTTTCTTTTTCTTTCTCTCTCTCTCTTTCTTTGATTCTGAGTTGCTTTATTGATATATATACATACATATATATCTGGTACACATACTACACATACACAAGTACACACAAACATATACATCGTCAAGTATACCTACATGCATATACATACACATACTCGTACATCCATACATATAAGTAAATACACACAATCCACCACAACCACCAGCATCCACTATCACAACTACACAACTACCACTACAGCCACTACCGCCTACCGCAACTACCACCATCCACCACAACTACCACAAACAACCACAATCCTCCACAACCACCACTACCACCACCAGCCACTACCACCACCATCATCCACCACCACAACCACAATGCACCACAACCACCACTACAACCACGACCATCATCCACTATCACAACCACCATCCACCACCACAACGACCATCCACCACAACTACCACCATCCACCACAACGACCACAACTACCACCATCTATAAGGCCAGACTAATATCTTGCCTATTACGTTCGCTACGGGGTCTCATAGAAAACGGAATGAAAGAGATGGATAAAGAAAATGAGATGAAAGAGAGAGACATGGAGAAAATGAGAGATGAAAGAGAGAGGAGAGAAAGAGAGAGAAAGGATTGGATGGGAAAGAAGAAATAGATCATGATGGTGGTGGTGGTTGTGGTGATGGTAGTGATGGTGGTGGTGGTGGTGGTGGTGGTGGTGGTGATGATGATGATGATGATGATGATGATGATGGCAGCTGCATTAAAAAATAGGTATGATAATTATAGCCAATGAGAGAGAGAGAGAGAGAAAGAGAGAGAGAAAAGAGGGGTGAGAGAGAGAGACAAGGGAAACAGCTCTACCCCCCATGGTTGCCGAGGTATATAAAAGGGAAGAGAGGAGAGCGAATTTCCAAGGGGGGTCAACGCCCCCTATTGTTGTTAGTGCTGTCACTGAAAGTACTGTATCTAATTCTCTCTCTCTCTCTCTCTCTCTCTCTCTCTCTCTCTCTCTCTCTCTCTCTCTCATACATACAAATGTTCAATCATTCATACACCATGTGACTGATCGTATCAACTCAACTAATGAATGAACTAATAAGATCAATGAATGAATACAAGTCAATGAGTCTGTTTACTAGTGTGTACGTCATCGTGAGTAAAATTAAATGGCCAATGAATGGGAGTAACGGCTGTAGTAAGTTGTAACGCTCATGAATGAATCTACTATGCTTCCTTATTTCACCATATATCGCCTAAGCTGGCCGGTTATTTATATGTAGGATAAATTCAAACACGTATCTGAAAATTTAGGACTGATTTGTACCCTGAAATCTGGCGTGAGACACTAGAAAGAAGCCAAAATGATTTGTTTAAGTTTTCAAAAGAGCTCATTCATAACGCCCGCTAAAATCTTGCCATACGACAGACAGCATTATTCCGACTCTGATTTGTGGTGTTTCTGAGGAATTTTTGTGGTTTGAAGTACTTCAGTGTGTAGGAAAATGTAAATTGAGTATTTTGTATGAGAAATTGAAGCTCTCTTCCCCTGAATACTTGCTATAAACGCACTCACAGCTATTTTCCCTGGATAGATATGACAATTATTTCAGCGACGGCCAGTGCAGTCTTTCTCAGCAGCCGTGCGGACGTAAAAGTACACAACATCATACTCTCCCAGTTTTAAGCAAAGTTTGAAGTAGTATTGTTGATGTAAATATTTGAATAGGTAAAAAACAATGTAATGAATATATCTGATGTGTGAGTAGTGATAATTTGCTATGAATGTACGCCATAAAAGCCTCCTATTTATTTTTCTTGAAGTGCATGGTAAGCGACAGCATCCGAGCCCATTCAAACCACCCGCTACAACCTTGCCGTACGGTAGTCAACATTATTCCTAATCTGATTTAAGCTAATTATGAGATATTTCCGTTGTGATAAGGATTTTTAGTGTGTAGACAAATGTTAATAGAGTATATCATATTAGGAACCAGACTTCATTTGTACCTAATACTTTCTACAAAAACACTCACAGCTATTTTTCCTGGAAGTGTATGATAATCACCACCAGCGGCGGCCATTGCTGTCTTTCTCAACCGCCGTGCCGGACGTAGGAGTAAAAACCATACTCACTTAATTTTAAGCTAATTCTGAGGCCGTATCGTCGATGTAAACATTTGAATGTGTAAATAAAGCGAAATTGAGTATAATATATTCAAATCTAGTGATATTTTGACATGACTACACGCTATGAATACCTCGTAATTATTTTTCAACAAGTGTCTGACTCAGATCGCATATTTACATATCTATTTCCAAACATACACGTAATCTATCTATACATAAAGGACTCCGTCGTATACTTTACCTGTCCTGTATAACACACTGTGGAGATGAACTTACAAAGCGACATAGGAAAGGAAAAATAAAAGCGGATAATTAAAACATTGGAAGTGTTTGGCAGTTTCCATTTCACGAGTTTTGTGTCGGGAGAGAGAGAGAGAGAGAGTCACAGCTAGCCAGATATAAAACGTTACGAGGTACTAAATCAAAATTAAAACCAACCCATAAAGTAAGGATGGGATGCAGGCGAAAAATAGTCAGAGTAGATATAACAGTAGATGAAAATAGATAAAATAGTAGGATAAACTGTAGATGAGATGAAATAGTAGTTAATAGTAAATTGTAAATAAGGTCTATCAGTCCAATCTACCTATTTCTTTCTCTATTTATCTACCTATCTGTCTATCTACCTATCTATCTGTCTGTCTATCTATTTATCTATTTTTATCACATTTCAATCTCTTCTCTTTTTTTCTTCATTTTTCAATGCCCTGGAACAGAAAGTTGGACTGAATGGGAGGAGGTCTTTGATACATATACAGGGTCTTAGAGAGAGAGAGAGAGAGAGAGAGAGAGAGAGAGAGAAAGGGAAAAAGCAAAATAAAAAGAGAAAAGAGAAAATGACAAGGAAAAAGGAAAATTAACGTTGATAAAATAACGAGAGAGAGAGAGAGAGAGAGAGAGAGAGAGAGAGAGAAAGAGATACACCAGCCGCCCCTCTGAAACCTCTCCAATCCCTCTTTAAATCCGTGTTATCTTGTGGACGCTGTAATCTCTCTCTCTCTCTCTCTCTCTCTCTCTCTCTCTCTCTCTCTCTCATCTTCCGCACTTTTCTTCACCTTCTCAGTCTTTTCCCTCTTCCTTCCTTCCTTCCTTCCTTCCTTCTTCCTTCCTTCTCCTTCATTTTCCCTCTCCTCCTCCTTTCCTTTATTTTCTTCCTCCTTCCTTCCCTCTCTCCCTCTCTCCCACTCTCTCTCTTAGGTTATTGTCACTCACTTCTCTCTTTCACTGTTTCATTTCTCGTTCCCTCTGCTTCTCTCTCTCTCTCGCTCTCTCTCTCTCTCTCTCTCTCTCTCTCTCTCTCTCTCTCTCTGAACTTCTATAATCTTTTCGTACTCACACACACACACACACACACACACACACACACACATACATACAGACTAAAGACATACATGCATTCACATTTTGGGGTCTCTCTCTCTCTCTCTCTCTCTCTCTCTCTGAACTTCTATAATCTTTTCGTACTCACACACACACACACACACACACACACACACACACACACACACACACACACACACACACACACACGCACACATACATACAGACTAAAGACATACATGCATTCACATTTTTGGGTCTCTCTCTCTCTCTCTCTCTCTCTCTCTCTCTCAACTCTAACTCCCTGAAGAGTTTTCTTTCAGGCTGCCCCCTCTCTCTCACTCTCTCACATTTCCCTCTCGCTCACTCTCATTTTCTCATCACTTCTTGCCATTTTTCCCATCCTCTCTCTCTCTTTCTCTCTTTCACTCCTTTCAAAGCTTTTATTCGACCCTTCTCATTCACAGTTCCTCTCTCTCTCTCTCTCTCTCTCTCTCTCTCTCTCTGTATCTATCTATCTATCTATCTGTCTATCTATCTATCTATCTATCTATCTTCCCTCATTTGCTGTCCTCTTCATGTCCATTGTTGTTTGTTTTTCATTCTTTCACTTCTATTCATAATCTTTTTCCTTTAACTTCAGACTAATTCTCTCTCTCTCTCTCTCTCTCTCTCACACACACACACACACACACACACACACACACACATTTTCTTACATGCAAACTCCTACATTCTCTCCCAAACGCAAAAGAATGCCGTACATTAATTTCTCTCTCTGTCTCTCTATCCGTCTCTCTCTCTCTCTCTCTCTCTCTCTCTCTCTCCCTCTCTCTTCCAAGCACGCGTTTTCCTGTTTTATGGCTCTGAGGAAGACTGCATAAACATATCTCATTAGCACAATTACTTGGGGGGGGGAGAGAGAGAGAGAGAGAGAGAGAGAGAGAGAGGAAGGAAGGAAGGAAGAATGGAAGGAAAGGTGGAATGAAAGAGGGAAGGAAAGAAGGAGAGAGTTAAGAAAATTATCCTGTAACAATAAGAAGATAAGAAACACGAGAAAATAAAGGACAGTTAAGACCAAACGCTTAAGAGTTAAAGAAAAAAACTAGGAAGGAAAGAAAGCACGATACAAGTTAAAGCAGAGAGTAAGGAAAAGTAATGTGAGAGTCGCTTAGGAGATTCAAAGCTAGGATGAGGTGAAAGGAGTACAAATATAAAAAGAGGAATGGCAGGAATGAAAGACAAGGGAGAGGACGGAGAAGAATTAGGAAAAGAATAGGAAAGAATGAAAAGGAAATTCAAGTAAAAACGAAGAGGATAAAAGAATTGTTTAGTCTCTTCCCAACGTGACCTGGTTGGCAACGCTCGCTGAGTGGCTTTGTTTACATGAATTCCCTCATGCTTACTGAGTGGCTTAGTTTATTATAAAAAAAAAAATCTTGACTGCCACGAGGTATTAACCATTTTACTCATTATCCCAGTGCGATTTTATTATTGCAATCTCCGGACGATTTTATTCAGTAGGAGAAAATCTGAGTGCTCTC
>NC_137059.1:170000-172500 GCF_032717465.1 Coenobita brevimanus
GGAGGAGGAGGAGGAGGAGCAGGAGCAGGAGCAGGAGCAGGAGCAGGAGCAGGAGCAGGAGCAGGAGCAGGAGCAGGAGCAGGAGGAGAGAAAATGAAAATAATAGCTTAAGCTCATCTCACCAACTTTACATTCTAAGCCAATGTAAGTTTGAGCCAGCTTTAAAAGAGAGAGAGAGAGAGAGAGAAGGAGGGAGGGAGGTGACCCGAACCATTTGTCTGTCAACTCTTCATTATCCTGTCCACTGCGATCTCTCTCTCTCTCTCTCTCTCTCTCTCTCTCAAACACAGAAAGCAAGCATTTGAGGCAATTTGCTTCTGAAAGAAGGAAGACAAACACTTTACGGAAGGCAATTGGAAGGGGAGGGAGGAGGAAGGAGGGGGAGGAGGAAGAGGAGGAGGAGGAAGAAGGAGAAAGAGGAGGAGGAGGAGGAGGAGGAGGAGGAGGAAAAGACTGATACATGAAATAATAAAGGGAAGGAAGGAAGTTAGCTAGGTTGATAGGAAAGTTGGTGCGTAGCCTGGGAGAAAGGAAGGAAAGATGGATGGGCGGAAGGAAGTAGGAAGGAAGGAAGGATGGAAGGAAGGAAGGAAAGAAAAAAGGAAGGAAAGATGGAAGGAAGGAGCAAAGAGGGAAAGAAGGAGGGGAGGGGAGAAGAATGAAGGGTGTAGGAAAGAGAGGAGGGATGAAGAGCTAGAAAATATATTAGGAGAAAAATGAAGAAAGAATGCAAGACAAAGAACAGAGGAGGAGGGGAGAAAGAGAAAGAGAAAGAGAAAGAGAGAGAGAGAGAGAGAGAGAGAGAGAATTTACAGTGGACAAAGAAAGTACTAACTAGAGGAACATGAGAGAGTTAACAATTCTCTCTCTCTCTCTCTCTCTCTCTCTCCCCCCCTCTCTCTCTCTCTCTCTCTCTCTCTCTCTCTCTCTCTCGATAATAAAGATGGCGGCATTGCAGTAAACTCGAGATTATGAGAGACGCAGGTGTGTGTGTGTGTGTGTGTGTGTGTGTGTGTGTGTGTGTGTGTGTGTGTGTGTGTGTGTGTGTGTGTATCAGCTGGTTCCATGTGCGTATACTATTTGTCTCTGAATCTTTATTATGTATATGATATCTATCTATCTATCTATCTATCTATCTGTCTATCTACCTCCATGCTAAGCTACCTACCTATCTACCTTCTTTTGTATCTATTTATCTACCAATCTATTTCATCCCTATCTATCTACCTACGAATCCATTTATATTAAACTACTTACCTACCTCTCTGCCTGTATGTGTAAATCTGTATGTAGGTATAGGATGTGTGTGTAATTATGTATGTGTGTATTCATTTGTGTGTCTGTACGTCTGAATGTGTATGAATATGCGTATGTGTGTATGTATGTAATAATGCTTGAATATATGTATGTATGTATGCATGAATATATGTATGTATGTATGTCTGAGGGTGTGAGTACATAAAGTTAGCCTAATTAAATGTCTTGCGAGTCTGCACGTAGTCTCGCACACAACAGGAATTACAAAATTATAACAAAAATAATAACAAGCATAATTACTATTCCTACCACAATTTCTCTCTCTCTCTCTCTCTCTCTCTCTCTCTCTCTCTCTCTCAGGTGAATTAGAGGCAGGGCCACGCCCAATAAAGGTGACCTGTACACCCTCTCACCTGTCCACCCTCCTCGCTCACTTTCTCACGTTCTCTCTCTCTCTCTCTCTCTCTCTCTCTCTCTCTCTCTCTCTCTCTCTCTCTCTCTCTCTCTCTCTCTCTCTCTCTCTCTTATATTGACCCTCACACTGTCTATCTGTAAATATCTGTCTCTTAGTATCTTTAATTCTCACTCGCTCACTCTCTCACATTACGTCTATTTTCACCGCCTACACTTCTGTCTCACTCTCTCAATCCCTCACTCTCTTTCACTCTTCCTCACTCTCTCTTTTTCTTTCACTTTCACTCGATATAGATCTGTCCCACCTTAATATTTCTCTCTCTCACCTTACTCTACTCTCTCTCTCTCTCTCTCTCTCTCTCTCTCTCTCTCTCTCTCTCTCTCTCTCTCTCTCTCTCCTACACACACACACACACACATACATTTACACACAGAATGCATGCTGACTCTGTTGCTCGAATATTTATGAGTCTGTGTGTGTGTGTGTGTGTGTGTGTGTGTGTGTGTGTGTGTGTAGAACATTTTTAATTCTCTCCATACATTTGTGTGTGTATATACAGTATGGATGTTTTAGTGTATGTAAGTATGGATGGATGTGTGTGTGTGTGTGTGTGTGTGTGTGTGTGTGTGTGTGTGTGTGTGTGTTATAGTGCATTGTTTATTGTTTTCCTTCATTGTTTACTTATGGCCAGATCTGTTTTGTGTGACTGGATACCTAGGGGAGTGTGGATGGATGGATGGATGGATGGAGGGAGGGAGGGAGGGAGGGAGGGAGGGAGGGAGGGAGGGATGGGTGGATGAATGGAGGGAGGGAGGGAGGGATGGATGG
>NC_137059.1:175000-177500 GCF_032717465.1 Coenobita brevimanus
TGGTGGGGGGAGCCTTCTTGCTTTCCTATCCTTATCCTTCAGCATGTAGAGTTAGATCTTGTAGTCATAGTTTTCTCTGTAACAAGCAGCCTCGAAAGGACCATAAGGTCTGTTGCTGTTTGCTTTCCTATGTAATCCTATGTAATCCTCCTCCTCCTCCTCTCATGAATTTTCACCTCTTTTTTTCCTCCTCTCACCTCTCCATTGTCCCTCCTTAATCTTGTCCCTCCTTCTCCTCCTCCTCCTCCTTGTCTTCCTCTTCTTCTTCTTCTTCTTCTTCTTCTTCTTTTTCTTCCTCTTCTTTTTCTTCTTTTTCTCCTTCTTCCTTCTCCTCCCCTCCTCCTCCTCTTCCTTTTCCTCTTCCTCCTCCCCCTCTTCCTCCTTCTTCCCTGCTCCTCATCCTCATCCTCCATCTCATCAACTCGCCTGCACTGCATCGCTTATACAAATAATTATCCCACCATTATTCATTCCTCCTCCTCCTCCTCCTCCTCCTCCTCCTTCTTCTTTTTCTTCTTCCCTTCCCCCTTCTCTTCCTCCTCTCCTCTCTTCCCCTCTGCTTCTTCCTCCTCTTCTTCGTACTCCTTCTCCCTCTTCTATTTCTTTCTCCTCTTCATCCTCTTCTTTTCTTCACTGTTTTTCTTCCACTTTTACTCCTTCCTCCTCTCTCTCTCTCTCTCTCTCTCTCTCTCTCTCTCTCTCTCTCTCTCTCTCTCTCTCTCTCTCTCTCTCTCTCTCTCTCTCATATCAGGAAGTAACAAAGTCTAGTCGAGTTTGCACACACACAGAAGGCCAATCCCCCCCCCTCTCTCTCTCTCTCTCTCTCTTCAAAAAGTTAAAATGAGAGAGTAGATAAAAGTGAGGGATAAGGAGAGTAGGGGAAAAATTGAGACAAAGAGAATGGGTAAACAAGAAAGAGTTGGTAAGAGAGAGAGAGACAGAGAGAATGAGAGACAGAGAGACAGACAGACAGACAGAGAAAGAGAGAGAGAGAGACAGAGACAGACAGACAGAGACAGAGTTAGTAGGTAAGAAAGAGGGAGAGTGAGAGAGAGTAGGTAAGAAAGAGAGAGAAAAAGAGAGAGTAGGTAAGAAAGAGAAAGTGTGAGAATAGGTAAGAAAGAGAGAAAAAGAGAGAGTAGGTAAGAAAGAGGGAGAGTGAGAGAGAGTAGGTAAGAAAGAGAGAGAAAAAGAGAGAGTAGGTAAGAAAGAGAGAGAAAAAGAGAGAGTAGGTAAGAAAAAGAGAGAAAAAGAGAGCAGACATCAAAACAACGTGATATATGGTTGGTTGTGTATGTGGTATGATTAATGAGGCATCCATGAAGGTGTTTGTGGCTTGGTGGGTACGGTGAGGGTATGGTGAGTATGATGACGGTATGGTGCAGGTAAAGAATAGAACAGTGCAGTGATATAGGACGTGATGTGTTGTGACGTGACGCTAGGTGGGGTAAGGTGATGTGATGAAGTATGGTGATGATATGGTGAGAGTGTGGTGAGTGTGGTGATGGTGTGGAAAGGTGTAATGAGGTATGTTGCAGGTAGGGTGAGGTGTGGGGAGAATGTGGTGAGATATGGTGAAATATGATGGTGGCAATGTGAGGGTGTGGTGAGTGTATGATGTGGGTCTGGTGCTGTGGTGACGTTATATCTGAGTATGGTGAAAGTAAGAGAGCTGTGGTGAGGGAATGATGAAGTTATGGTGAGATATAGTGAGATACAGACGAACTAAACACAATACCACCTAAATATACAGTGCATAAGAAGATTGTGACTTTGTGTATGGTGCATGATAAAAGCCTCTCCCTGCCCTGCGTATGGTGCCTGTCCTGAGTATGGGGTCCTGTGTATAGTGCATGACCCAAGACACGCCTGTGTAGTGAGCTATGATGCAGTATAGTGAATGATTTAGGAAGGTTGGGGGTAAAGTTGGATGTGATTCTGATATTGGCAGACTGCACTCCCCCCCCCCTCTCTCTCTCTCTCTCTCTCTCTCATACATAAACACACACACACACACACACACACACACACACACACACACACACGCACACACATAAACACACACATTCATCCATAAACACACATACACACACACACACACACACACACACACACACACACACACACTCTCAAACAAGTATAATTGTGTGTGTGTGTGTGTGTGTGTGTGTGTGTGTGTGTGTAAAATCTCAATGCACACCATCCATCACCATGAAAACATAAGGACATGGTGTATGGTGTGGATATGGTGTATGGTGTATGGTGTAGGTATGGTGTATGGTGTATGGTGTGGGTATGGTGTATGGTGTATGGTGTGGGTATGGTGTATGGTGTGGGTATGGTGTATGGTGTGGGTATGGTGTATGGTGTGGGTATGGTGTATGGTGTATGGTGTGGGTATGGTGTATGGTGTGGGTATGGTGTATGATGTGGGTATGGTGTATGGTGTATGGTGTGGGTATGGTGTATGGTGTATGATGTGGGTATGGTGTATGGTGTG
>NC_137059.1:187500-192500 GCF_032717465.1 Coenobita brevimanus
ATCACCCTTGCACCCGTCCACGCCACACTGCCGCATACATTCCCTTTAACCCATTCATTATTCACAGTCATTCATACATTCATCACAAACACTGCTTCAGCCCCAGGAGCACACGCACTGCATCATACATTTCAGACCACCTGCAGTGAATAATAATATGAATAATTTGTGCCGGCCCTCTCATGATTTCTAGTTTTTTCGTGGTCCAGTGAACAGTTGCGTAAGAAAAAAATGAATAATTTGTACTGAAAAATCTACAGCAGACACATACATGCATATATACATACATATATACATACATACATAGCCCTCATATGCCTACAATAACCTGAGCCTAAGTACAGCCTTCTTCCACCATGCCTCTCTGTCCCACAAATTGCACACAACTGTTTTCGAATACTATGTCGTCTCACGCCTTCAGATTTTGAAACTTAAACTCTCTCCCACACCCCTAGACTTACTAATTCACCTCTGTAATGAATTTTTTACTGAACTCGCTAAACCGTCTATCATCACTGCTTCTTGCCAACAGTCAAAGTGCCTTGACGTGTGGAAATCATCCTACATTAACCTCCAGTTCCTAAATCCCCCAACCCAAGCTCCCTCAATGACCTACGACCCATTGCCATTACATCTACCCCAGGCCTGATCTGCGAAAGCTTTGCTGCAGACTGGACCTACTCAGACATATCACATAACACTGACATACACCAGTACGGTAATGTAGGATCATCATCTATCACTCACTACCACACTGGTTGTCTTGATTTTATGCATAAAATTTTTGAAAAATGCAAAACAGCAGTTGCAGCAACTTTCGATGACTTTACCAAAGCCTTTGACCTGGTAGATCACACACACATCATCACCAAAGCTGTACATTAATGGCTCGTCTCCTGGCTGGCAGATTTCCTGAACGATCGCCAACACGCCGTACGATTCTGGGGTGCCATCTCCATCTTTCAAACCCTCCCTTGTGGTGTCCGTCAGGGCGCACGAATGGGACCATTATGCTGCCTCAGTGTTGTCAGTGACGCCCTACAAGACACAACAACGCTGGAAGTACGTCAGTGACTCCACCAAAGCTATAGCCACTGACTATATTGCACCAGACGACACTCTCCTTCAAAACAACCTTGTCACTCTTCAGGCCCGGACGCGTGACAACCACATTACCATTAACAGCAGCGTTAATTAAAAGTGCATTCTGACTTAGCCATAGCACCTACTCCGCCCCCAACACTTACACTCGGACACCACACCCCAGAACTGGTGCACACCACCAAACTACTGGACATCCTCACTGACCACAAACTTCCCTGGGACACCCACACCAACTCCACCGTCGCTGCTGCTTCCTGCATACCACTCATACTACGCACACGGAAGAAATTGCGTGTCCCAGCCCAGGGCCTTACACGTCTGTACTACTCCTCTCTAGTCTGGTCCTCCTCTCTCAACATTACACCACGAAACAAACGATAAAAAGTTCAGAAAACGGCAACAACAATCATCCTCGGCTGTAACTTCACCGACTTCAACGAAGCTCTCACCAGCTGAACCTTCTGGCCATCGCAGGTCTTCAAATTCACCGACACACACAGTTCGGAAAAAGAATTAGTCAGTTAACCCACGCCATAAACGCGTGCTTCCCCTGAGCCTGGCCCTTCCACCGAGCTATTGGTCACCGCAATGCACTGGTGTCCATCAGAGCCAGAACGGACCGCTGCACACACCACCATCCCAGTATCACTTACTGCCATAGTACCCACCATACTTCACTGCCATAGTACCCACCATACTTCACTGCCATAGTACCCACCATACTTCACTGCCATAGTACCCACCATGCTTCACTGCCATAGTACCCACCATACTTCACTGCCATAGTACCCACCATCCTTCCCTGCCAGAGTACCCACCATACTTCACTGCCATAGTACCCACCATACTTCACTGCCATAGTACCCACCATACTTCACTGCCATAGTACCCACCATACTTCACTGCCATAGTACCCACCATACTTCACTGCCATAGTACCCACCATACTTCACTGCCATAGTACCCACCATACTCCACTGCCATAGTACCCACCATACTTCACTGCCATAGTACCCACCATACTCCACTTCCATGCTTCACTGCCATAACGCCCACCATCTATATCTATGTCAGTATTTACCACCACATCACCGCCTACCTAATATTCTTTTGACAGAAGATGAAGAGAGGCAGGAAAACCAAATTAAATAATTAATATCATCCATACACCAGATTACAGGTGTCCCCCATGTTCATTTGCCACACACTGTTATTTCTCTAAGCATTAATCTTTCATATTAAGAGAGAGAGAGAGAGAGAGAGAGAGAGGGAGAGAGAGAAAGGCAGACAGGAAAGTTAGTGAAGTGTGTGGGTGGGGCATAGGGAAGTTTGTCAGGCAGATGGGCTAGGCAGGGTGAGACAAGGTGAGGCAGGGTGAGGCAGGGGTGAGGCAGGGTTAGGCACGGTGAGGCAAGGTATGGAAGGAGGTGAGGCAAGATTTAGGTAGAAAGATAAAGCACTAGGGTGGGGCAGGGTAAGGCAGGGACAGGTAAGGCAGGAAGACGGTGAGGCAGAGTAAGGCAGGGTGAGGCAGAGGCAAGCCAAGAGGTGAGGCAGAGGCAAGCCAAGAGGTGAGGCATAAAGGTGAGGCAGATGAAAAGGACTGACGTGGGCGAGCCAGGGGATAAGGCAGGGATTTGAGTCGAAAAATTAAACTGAGGTGAGAAGCAGAATGACAGGCAAGGTTAAACAGCTCATGGCTAAGGCAGGATGGTGAGGCAAGGGGAAAGGCAGGGTTAGGTAGCATTTAAGTAAGGCAGAAGGGTAAGGCAGGGGTAAGGTAGGATTAGGTAACATATAGGTAAGGCAGAAGGGCGAGTAGGGGTAAGGCAGGGTTAGGTAACATATAGGTAAGGCAAGAGGGTGAGGCAGGGGTAAGACAGGGTTAGGTGGCATGTAGGTAAGGCAGGAGGGTGAGACAGGTGGTAAAGCAGGGTTAGGCAGCAGATAGGTGAGGCATCAGAAGGAGTAAGGCAGAGAAATAACGCAAGTGTAGGCAGCATGTGTGTAAGGGAGAAGAGATATTCTACGATTCTACTACTTGCCAGGCAGGGAAGGGAGGCAAGCAGGAGTGAGGCAGAAAGAGAGTTAGGCAGGAAGGAGAGGCAGGAGTGAGGCAGGATAGAGTCAGGCAGAGAAATGAAGCAATCAGGAGGGCAAGGAGGCAGTGAGAGGTATCCTGCGACTCCAGAATTAGCCAAGCAGGGAGGGTAGGCAGGCAGGGGTGAGGCAGGGGACAAGGCAGGCAGAAAATTGAGGCAGGAGTTAGGCAGGATGGCAGACGGGAGGGTGAGGCAGGTAAACGGCGAGGCAGGAAATCGGTGGGGTAGGCAGGATAACATTTTCTGTCCAATTCTGTCTTCCTGTCTATTAGCTATCTCTTCATCTCTCATTTTCTCTCCCTCCTCCTCCTTCTCCTCCTCTCTCCCTCCTCCTCCTCCTCTTCTCTCCATTTCCGTCCTCTTCTCCCCATTCTCTCCACAAGTTTGCCTCCACATTCATGCATATATTTTTGTCTTCCTGTCTTCTGTTTCTTCCTTCCTCTTCCGCCTCCCCTCCCTCTGTTCCCTGCCAGACCTGCTTCCTGACTCTCTCTCTCTCTCTCTCTCTCTCTCTCTCTCTCTCTCTCTCTTAGCTTCCCTTATCATCAGCCTGCCTGACTCTTCTGCCTAAACCTGCCTTTCCCATAAACCTGCCTCGCTGTACCTCTTAAACCTGCCTCACCCACCACCTTGCCTTCCTCACCCTACTTCACTCACCATGCCTCACCCACCACCCTGCCTCACCCACCATCCTACCTCACCCACCATGCCTCGCCCACAACCCTGCCTCACCCTGCCTCACCCCTACCTCATTTTCTAGTCCCTCTGTTCACTCACCTGCCTAAGTCCTGATTATCCACCCTTCTGCCTCACTTATTTCACTGCCTCGCCTCTGCCTACCCCTTGCCTCAATCCTACCTCATAATTGCCTCACCTCCTCCCACCCATTACCTCATTACCATTTCAATTATCACTTCACTCAATAACCACGCACTTCTCTTAACCCTCCCATGCTCTGTACAGTTCTATTATTCGATTCCAGTTATAACTACACGATTATATTCAAAGATGAGTGAGGCTGCTGCGGCGTCCATCCAGGAGCCAAACCTCCTCATATCTAACTGCTGTCTGCCACAAGGGGGCGCGGATCCCTACATGGTGTATGTACTGCACCTGTAGGACGGCCCCACAGAACCAGTGGCTTACCTGTGGTCGACGGGTGTGCTTGGACTGACACACCGAGTTTAACAACAACAACTACCACTACTACTACCACCACCACAACTACTACAAAATACCACACGAATTTGAGCGAGAATCGTTCATACGTAAGTATCGTTTATCAAGGCTCCAACCTGCTTGTATCCGTCGGCCTTGGTCACCTAATAGCGGCTCTCCACGCTGCTCCATCTCTGGCAGCCTCCCTGTTCAGTCCCTTATCCCTGAGGTCACACTCTATGACCTCATCCCAGGTTTTTTTTCGGTCTGCCTCTCGCAAGCCTACCCCCGACGTTCACATTTCTCACATTCCGCACCCAGTTATCCTCCATCCTCTCCACAAAACCATCTCAATCTACCCCTCCTCACCACAACATCAATACATTCCAGTCCCATCCTTCCTCTCAGCTCTTCATTCACACCTCTCACCCTCCACAGCCCAGTTTTCATCCACCATCCTCCCCACCTGCCCAAAGCATCTCAGTCTACCTCTCCTCATCACAACACCAATGCACTACAGTTCCATATTTCCTCTCAGTTCTGCATCTACACCTCTCACCCTCCATAGCCAGTTGTCATCCTCCATCCTCTCCACCTGCCCAAAGCATCACCTCATCGCAACACCAATACACTCCA
>NC_137059.1:200000-205000 GCF_032717465.1 Coenobita brevimanus
TAATAACTCTCTCTCTCTCTCTCTCTCTCTCTATCTATCTATCTATCTATCTATCTATCTATCTATCTATGATCACCCAATCCTCCTGCCATCCAATCAGTCCATTAACTACATGTAAATATTAACGACGGCCAAGGTAGAGAGAGAGAGAGAGAGAGAGAGAGAGGTGGGGGGAGGACAGACAGACAGACAGACAGAGACACACATAGATAGATATATGAACAGACAGATAGAAAGGCTGACAGACAGACAGACAGACAGCCACATAGACAACTAGAAAAACTTTTTGGGGGTGAAGCAGAGGAACAGAGTAAAATATTAAATTCTCTCTCTCTCTCTCTCTCTCTCTCTCTCTCTCTCCCTCATAAATATGCAAATGTATCGAGGAATCATTGATTGATATTGAAGGTTTTTTGTTTCAGGATTATGGGAACGTATGCCTCCCACAGCGATAGATAGATAGATAGATAGACACAGATAAATAGATATAGGCAGACAGACACACAGGTAGACAGGTATATCTATCTACCTACCTATCTATCTGTCTACCTCTCAATCTTTCTCTTTTAATGTCCTTCCTACCTCCTTATTTCCTGTCTATCTTCTCTCTCTCTCTCTCTCTCTCTCTCTCTCTCTCTCTCTCTCTCTCTCTCTCTCTCTCTCTCTCTCTCTCTCTCTCTCTCTCTCTCTCTCTCTCTCTCTCTCTCTCTCTGCTTTACAATTCTGTTCTTAAACTTCAG
Organism: Coenobita brevimanus; assembly: GCF_032717465.1. Classification (NCBI taxonomy): domain Eukaryota; kingdom Metazoa; phylum Arthropoda; class Malacostraca; order Decapoda; family Coenobitidae; genus Coenobita; species Coenobita brevimanus. Next base: position 200,741 of record NC_137059.1, read on the forward strand.
CAATTGGAGAGCAAATCTACCAAACACTGAGCAATAAGGTCTGTTTGGTTTATGTAACTGTACTCTCTCTCTCTCTCTCTCTCTCTCTCTCTCACACACACTTTATACTACATGCATGGAAGTATCATTCACTGAAATTGAGTGTATGTGGGTATTGCGTGAGGTTATGCATTTCTGACTACTCTCTCTCTCTCTCTCTCTCTCTCTCTCTTACCTGGGCCCTGAGAGCAACACATTTCTATTTACATAACACAGGCTTGAAAAGGGAGGGGAGGAATGAAGTGAGAGAGAGAGAGAGAGAGAGAGAGAGAGAGAGAGAGAGAGAGAGAGTCTTCGTAATCGAAATGTTAAATATTCCAATAGAATTATTAAAAACCTATTACTTATGACATTTAAGATGAGGGTGACCAGCCTCACTCGCCCCTGAGTAGCATTATGTGAGCAATAATCCCACAATACTTCTATTTATAAATCCTTATAGGCCCCATCTGGCTGGGGGACCTTAACCCACTAGCCCAGCAGGCGTACAGTTGATGACATGGTTACCACCCAACGTGAAGGCTTCTTGGATATTAAAGAAAAATATCTGGCTTGTCACTCACTGTAGGCTTAGTTAGCAAAGGCAGTACTACATCGAGTGAGTGGATGATAAAGATAAAAAAGAAATTACTCAAAAAAAAAAAGATAAAATAGACCCACACAAAAATCTAATATGTAATTTCACTACAGACTTGAAAAAAAATATAATCACGAACTTGGTACAGGGTCATAAAAAAACTTGCGGTGGAAAGAGAAATTAAAATGTCAGAAAAATGTTATAAAGAGAGAGAATATTAAAGCTGGGTTTATATTAGAGAAAATGTGGTGGTGTGGTGTGGTGTGGTGTGGTGTGGTGTGGTGTGGTGATGGGGTGTAGTACGGTGAGGTTTGGTGTGGTGATGTGATGGGGTGTGGTGTGGTGTGGTGTGGTACGGTGTGGTGTGGTGTGGTGTGGTGTGGTGTGGTGTGGTGTGGTGTGGTGTGGTACGGTGTGGTGTGGTGTGGTGATGTGGTGGTTAGTAATTGTGGTAGCTGTGGTAGGGTACAGCAGTAATGTCGCCACACTGCATCATTTAACATCCACCATAATCGTACGTCCACTCGGCTACATATTCTTGGTACTGTAAATCGTTTGTGACTGATGGTAACGGGTATTGGTAACGGGTATTGGCAACGGGTATTGGTAACGGGTACTGGTAACGGGTATTGGTAACGGGTATTGGTAACGGGTACTGGTAACGGGTATTGGTAACGGGTATTAGTAAGTTCCTCGTGTGTTGCGAGTACGGCTCACACACCCTTAGTCATGTCTACACAGTACATGATTTTACACTCATAAAGATAAATATAAAGATAAGTAGACTGACAGCTAAAGAGACAGAGAGACGGATTGATGAACAGGAAGGCACATAGATACACAGACAGACCGACAGACAGACAGATAGATAGATAGACAGATAAAAATAAGGCCAGGTATAAGTAGTCCCCTGATATTGGCGTGAGTGGAATAGTGTTGTGGTCCAGGGAAGCGTAAAATGACAGAGTGAAACCGTGCCAGCCTGACGGATAGTTGTAATGGTGCGTGGAGAGTGTGAAGGCAAGTTGGTAACCCCTGGTAGCCCCCTGGTAGCCCCCTGGTAGCCCCTTGGTAGCCCCCTGGTAGCCCCCTGGAAGCCCCTTGGAAGCCCCTTGGTAGTCCCCTGGTAGCCCCCCCTGGTAGCCCCTTGGTAGCCCTTTGGTAGCCCCCTGGTAGGTCCTGTGGAATAAAAGAGTAGAGAGACAAGAGCGAAAAGGAAGGAAGCAAGAGGGAGGAGAAGGATGGCGAAGAGAGCGAGGGAGGGGAGGAGGAGAAGAGGGAGGAGAAGAGGGAGAGGGATGGTAGGGAAGGGGAGGGGAGGGAGGAGAGAGGAGAGGAGTGGGAGAAGGGGGAGGGGAGGGGGAGGGAAAGGGAAGAGGGAAAGAGGGGAAGGTGGGGGAGAAGAGGGATGGGTGAGGTTGGTAATCCTCCCTTTCTCCCAACTGCTCTTTCCCTTTGTTCTCTCCCTCTTGCTCCTTTTCTCCCTCTTCCTGACCCTCCCTTTCTCCCTTTCCCTCCCCACCCCCCCTCTCTCTCTCTCTCCTCTCTCACCTTCCCTCCCCTCTACTCCTCTGAACAAAATTAATAAAACACAGACACCACAAAAACGAACGACAAGTTGACAAAAGTAATAATAATAATCTGTCTATTTATCTTTTTTTTTTTTTTTATGCGAGGAAGAAGGAACCAAAGGCCATGGCCCGCAGTAACAGTTCCCTCCAAGAGAAAAACAAAATACAAGAGAGAGCCAAATTCAAGATCCGATCATTTTGAGATGCCTGGACACACTGCGTTTGAAAGACTGGAGATCATAGGCAGCAGGAAATACAGATAGAGGGAGACAGTTCCAGAGCTGACCTGTTGCATAAATGAAAGACTGGGAGTAACGGTTAACTCTTGCATTAGAGAGTTGGACAGAAAAGGGATGAGAGTTTGCTGCCAGACGGGTGCTACGCGCCCGTCGTAGAGGTGGAGTAATGCAAGCAGACAGTTCAGCAGAGCAGTGACCATTAAAGTAGCGATAGAAAAGAGATAAAGATGCAACAGTGCGGCGAAGAGACAGAGGTTGAAGGGAGTCAGTAAGAGGAGGAGAGTTAATGAGACGAAAAGCCTTTGACTCCACCCTATTGAGAAGAGCTGCATGTGGGGAGCCTCCCCACACATGAGAGTTGTACTCCACACAGGGGCGGATAAAACCTCTGTATAGAGTCAACAATTGTGCAGGGGTAAAGAAAGAGCGGAGTCGGTTTAGCACACCCAATCTCTTGGAAGCAGATTTTACAAGAGATGTAATATGGTCTTTCCAAGATAAGTCCCGAGTAAATGAAACCCCAAGCATGTTCAAGGATGATGCAGGATTAAGCTGAATATTATTAAACATTAATGGGTATACCTGTGGAAGATTTTGTCGGGTTGATAGGTGTAAGAACTGAGTCTTAGATGCATTAAAGACAACCATATTATTTTTACCCCAGTCAGCGATACGAGCCAAGTCAGACATTAGGTGTGCCATAGCCTCATCCCTTGTTTCTTGAAGTAACTGTTGAGATGGGCGTTGCGGGAACCGAATGGAAAGGTGAGGGTGGAGTCATCAGCGTATGAGTGGATAGGGTTAGATGTACAGCTTAGAAGATCATTGATGAATAAAAGGAAGAGAGTTGGTGATAGGACAGAGCCCTGAGGAACACCACTGCTGATAGATCTAGGAGAAGAACGATGGCCGTCTACAACAGCGGCTATAGAACGACCAGAAAGGAAGCTAGCGATGAAGGCACAGATAGAAGGATAGAAACCGTAGGAGGGCAGTTTGGAAATTAAAGATTTATGCCATACTCGATCGAAAGCCTTTGAGATGTCAAGTGCAATGGCAAAGCTTTCGCCAAAGTTCCGAAAGGAGGATGACCAGGAGTCTGAAAGATAGATAAGATCGCCAGTGGAGCGTCCCTGACGGAACCCATACTGACGATCGGAAAGAAGGTTGTGATAGGAAAGATGCCTTAAAATTTTTCTATTAAGAATTGACTCGAAAACTTTTGAAATACAGGACGTTAAAGCAATTGGACGATAGTTGGAGGGTTGGGAGTGGTCACCCTTCTTTGGGACTGGCTGAATGAGAGCAAACTTCCAGCAAGAAGGAAAGGTACAAGTTGACAGACAAAGGCGAAAGAGTTTGCCTAGGCAGGGTGTAAGCACAGAAGCACAGTTCTTGAGAACAACAGGAGGGACCCCATCAGGCCCATATGCCTTGTTAGTGCTGAGGCCAGTGATGGCAGAAAATACATCAACTGAAGAAATTTTAATGTCAGCCATGAGGAAGTCAGAGGGGGGAAGTGATGGAGGAACAGCACCGGAATCGTCTAAGGTAGAATTGGAGGAGAAAGTCTGTGCAAAGAGATCTGCTTTATCAGTAGAAGAAATAGCTACAGAACCATCCGAGTAGAAAAGAGGAGGGAAGGATGATGAGGTAAAGTTGTTAGAAAGATTTTTGGCAAGGTGCCAGAAGGAGCGGGAAGAATTCGAGTTGGAGAGTTGAGAGCATTTAGTTTGGATGAAATTATTTTTAGTAGAGCGAAGAACAGACTTAGCACGATTCCGGGCAGAAACGTAAAGATGATGTGATTCAGGGGTGGGTTGGCTCCGGTACC
>NC_137059.1:210000-212500 GCF_032717465.1 Coenobita brevimanus
GGGGTGGGGTGTGGTGTGGTGTGGTGGGGTGGGGTGGGGTGTCGTGGGGTGAGGTGTGGTGTGGTGTGGTGGGGTGTGGTGGGGTGGTGTGGTGGGGGGACGGGAGGGGTGAGCTGTGGTGGGGTGTGGTGTGGTGTGGTGTGGTGTGGTGTGGTGTGGTGTGGTGGGGTGGGGTGGGATGGGGTGGGGTGTGGTGTGGTGTGGTGTGGTGTGGTGGGGTGGGGTGGGATGGGGTGGGGAGTGGTGTGGTGTGGTGTGGTGTGGTGTGGTGTGGTGTGGTGTGGTGGGGTGGGGTGGGGTGGGGTGGGGTGGGGTGTGGTGTGGTGTGGTGTGGTGTGGCAGCCAAGCATCGATTTATTCTAGCCCGCCAGGTGGGGGGCCAGGCAGGTGAGGCAGGGGGTACGCAGGCAGGTAAGGTGAGGCAGAGGGGGGCAAGCGAGTGAGGAGGCAGGTAGGTAGGTAGGTAGGGAAATATGGTGAGGCAGGGTAGGTAGGTATGTAGGTAAGTAGGCAGGAAGGTTGGTAGGTAGGAAAATTGGTGAGACACTGGAGGTATGTTAGAATAGAGGTACTGTAGATGGGGTAGGTAGGTAGGTAGGTGGGTAGGTAGGTAGGTAGGTAGGTAGGTAGGTAGGTAGAATGACGAACACTTAAACACACACATACATACAACATACATACATACATATACACACACACACACACACACACACACACACACGAATAGACAGACAGATAGACAGATGGATAGATGGAGAGATAGATAAATAGATTAGCAAGATAATAAACAAAATAAAATTGCCAGTCACGAAGAAGGGGAACTCAGGATAAAAAAAAATGAGAGAGAGAGAGAGAGAGAGAGAGAGAGAGAGAGAGAGAGAACAATCGAGTATGGAGAAAGGACCCGCTTAAAAGGGAACAAAAGGAAGGTCTGAAAAGGGTACTAGGAAGGAAGGAAGGAATGAGGGAGGGAGGGAGGGAGGTATGGAGGAAAGGAAGGAAGGAAAGAGGAGAGGAAGGAAGGAGGACAGGAAGGAAGGACGGAAGGAAGGATGGAAGGACGGAAGGAAGGATGGATGGAAGAGGGAGGGCGGAAGGTTGGTAGGTAGGCAGGCATTTAGGTAGGTAGGTAAACAGGTAAGTACGAAGGTAGGTAGGTAGGTAGGTTGGTAAGTTGGCTGGTAGGTAGGTAGGTGGGTTGTTAAGATGGTAGGTAGGAGGGCTGGTAGGAAGGTAGGTAGGTAGGTTAGCTGGTAGGTTGGTCTGTTGGTAGGTAGGTAGGTATGACGGACAGAAAGAAAGGAAGGAAGGAAGGCCAATGAAGGCGAGACAGAGGGAGAGAAGTGAGGAACAACGAAAGGAAGGAAGGAAGGGAGGATGGGAGGAAAGGAGGAGGGAGGGAGGAAGGAAGGAAGGAAGAGAGGGAGGGAGGGAGGAAGAAGGAAGGAAGGAAGAGACGAGGGGAAGAGAGAAAGAAGTGAGGAGAAAAAAGAATGGAAGAAGTTAATGTTCGATTAAATTATGCCTCCCTACATCTATCAATCTATCTATCTATCTATCTATCTATCTATCTATCTATCTGTTTATTTATACATCTATCTTTTTTCATTTACAGGTCTTTACCACTACTGAAAAAGGTTGAAAGCATATAAGAGAGAGAGAGAGAGAGAGAGAGAGAGAGAGAGAGAGAGAGCGTTTTAACCGAATAGAAGGAGGAAGTGAGGAAATTGCATTAGGGAAGGGGAGGAAGGAAGGAAGGAGGGAAAATGACAATGAATACAGAAAGGAGAGAGAGAGAGAGAGAGAGAGAGAGAGAGAGAGGGAGGGAGGGAGAGAATGACATGACAGAAATGAATTAGGAGAAAAACGTGAGAAAGAGAAAAAAAGACAAAGAGGAAGAAAGACGATAAAGAAGAGGAAGGAAGGAAGGAAGGAGGAGAGGAAGAAGGAAAGAACGGAGGGAGCAAGGGAGAGAGATAGGAGAGAATGGAAGGGAGGGAGGGAGGGAAAGAGGAGGAGAGGAAATGAGATAAGAACGAGCTTTAATAGGCCAGAATTAAGAAGGAAATTGAGGAAGATGGGAGAGAGAAAGGAAGAGTAGGAGGAAGGAGAGAATGGGAGGGGAGGAGAGAAAGGTAGGAAGGAGAGGGAGGGAGAAGGAGGGAAGAAGAGGGAGGAGAGAAAGGGAGGAAAGGAGAGAGAGGGAGAAGGAGGGAAGGGTAGAGAGAGAAGTGAAGGAGAGAAAAATAATATAGCAAAGTTAATAGAATGAGAGAGACCACAGAATGGCTGGGTAGGTGGGAGGAAGGATGGAGGATAAATGAAAGGGAGGGAGGAAGAAGGGATGAAACAAGGAGAAGAAGGGAGGAAGTATGGAGGAAAAAATGAGAGGGAGAGAGGGAGGGAAAATGAGGCAGGAAAGACAAGGAGAGAAAATATCACCAAGAATCCAACAAACCTAATTTTACCACAGAGAAAAATGGTGATAAACTCTGATACG
>NC_137059.1:222500-242500 GCF_032717465.1 Coenobita brevimanus
AGACAGTGAAAAATATGTAGGAAAATGGAAGGGAGGGAGAGGAAAAAGAGAGAGGAGAGAGGGGGAGAGGCTTAAAAAGGAGAACAGGGGAGAGAGAGAGAATGAAAGAGAAGGAGAGAGTAGGCGTGGGGAGAAGAGAAAGAGAGAGAGAGAGAGAGAGAGAGAGAGAGAGAGAGGGGGGAGAATGGAGAGGTGGAGGGGAAGGAAAAATATAAAGGAAGGACAAAGTGAGAAAAATGCTCCTTCTTTGACCCCTCCTATTTTACATAGAGAGAGAGGGGAGGAGGAGGGGGGAGGAAGGGAGAGGTAAGGGAGGAGAAATGAAAGAGGAGGAGGAAGAGGAAGGGAAGAGGAAAGAACTAGAAGGAGGGGAAAGGAGAGAGAGGAGGGAAGGGAGGAGGAGGAGGAGATGAGAGAAGAGACGAGGGAGGAGGAAGCGTACGAGGGAGGAGTGGAGGAGAAAATAATTACAATATACACGTAAGGCAAAAATAATAATGATAACTTCTCCTGTACAAGAAACAAAATGACAAACATCAATAATAATAATAATAATAATAATATCAATAATAGGAGTAGTAGTAGTAGTAGTAGTAATAGTGGTGGTGGTGGTAGTAACAATACTAGTAATTGGATGGACAACAGGTGTGTGTGTGTGTGTGTGTGTGTGTGTGTGTGTGTGTGTGTGTGTGTGTGTGTGTGTGTGTGTGTGTGTGTCAGTATTTCAGTTTTCATCGCCCATTAAATGCTTAGGAAATTAAAGACAGAATTTAAAGACATTATTATCAGTACCAGTAATGTTAACGAGAAGATGGCGGAGGACGAAGACGAAGGTGCTACGTTACAGTGTCCTTAAACTCGCTAATTTCCAAAAAAAATCCTAAGTTCAAAATTATCCAAAACCAGGTTAAAATAATCTTGGGACATTAATCTAGCAATCCAACTTATTACTATTACGATATACGAGTTAACCATCCTGATGCATCAAGATCAAAATGGCGCACGGCCCAGAGTGAATTCTTGTACGTCTTGCAGCGATCATGGCGACATCAACAAAATCGCTAATATCTCCAAAAAATCATTGAATAATCCTACCTTAAGATGACCTCAAACCATATTTTAAGCATTAATCTAGCAATGTTACCTACAATGTTAACGATACACGGCATGACTAAATGGATGGATGACGATGAAGCTGAAGAAGGTCGAAGACGCTGAATGCTCAAGATGGCCGTGCCGCCTGGGTACGACCAAACCATAAAAAAAAAAACAGCCATTATCACCATCACCAAACACTAAATCACTCTCCATTATCACCTCAAAAGGTTACCAGGACAATTATTTCTCGATCCCACCTACAAAGACTGGGATACACGCCTCGACTTTATGGATGAGCAAGGATGAAAATGGAGAACGGCCGAGGCTGCCATCTCGTACGTCTCGCAGGGGTTGGGGCGCCATCAACAAACACGGTAATATCTCCATAACCAACAAATAATCCTACTTCAAATCATTTCACAGTATATTTTAAACATGGCTCTAGCGATTTTATCTACACTGTTGACGATATACGGCTTAACTACATGGATGGATGGCAATGAAGTTGATCAGTGACGCTGAACGTTCAAGATGGCAGTGCTGCGTATGTAAACAAACCAGCCACTATCACCATCACCAAGCATTACAGTACGTCATTCTCCATTATCACCATCACCAAGCACTAAGTCAAGCTCCACAATCACCTCAACAGGGTACCAGGATATTATTTATTTCTCTAGCCCACGTACAGTGACTGAGATAAACACAATGACTATAAGGATGGGCAGGGAACACGGGAAATGGAACACGGGTTGAAATCTCGCCTGGTTTGTGGCCATCATGAGGGTATCCACTAATTCGCTAATATCTCACGGACCAAGTAAAACACACGCAGTAAATTCCCTCAAAGTGTTACCCAGGCACTAATTCATCCATCCCACTCACAAAGGTAACGATAAACGACTTGACTGACTGGATGAACCGAGACTAACATGGAGCATGGCCGCCCTTGAAATCTTCACTTTTGGTTGAAATCCCCGATGCCATCAACTATTTCGCTAATATCTTCATCATACAATAAGATACAGCCATCAAAATGTTCCCCAGACACTAATTTCCCATTTCCACTCACAAAAATAATAAACGACTTAACTGAGCCGATGAACGGAGATAAATTGGAGACACACGAAGGGATGTTCTCACCAGGTAACCGCCGAGACTAGAGGAGATAGGGAGGGTTGCACCTGGGCAGAGTCTAGATAACGCATGCGCACTAGGCACTTCCACCTTATGTTTTGCTATTTTATTACGCCTACACCGATATATTTAGAATAAGTATTGATGCATATATGAAAAGAGCATAATTTTGTCATACATTTTCAGCTTACTCTACCGATTATGAGTTAAAATAGGCAATACTGTCACGGGCTGAGACGGGTGATGTTGCTGGGCAGGGCAGGCGATCTCACACCTGGCTGCAGCAGGCCGCGTCACCTGCACAGGGAAGCTGCCTTATGTCTCTCCCCTGGTTGTTCATTTTTCTTACTATTATTCATTTTCATTACTACACCTGACTATTGTTTTGTACGCCATTTATATCATTTAAAAATTGATCTAGTTTGCATCAGTGACATAGGGGATAAAAATAGAATGAAATGTGGAGAACTAGACTGGGAAGACATGCATCTTTAGAGTATCTAGATGACCACGAAGGCAGACCAGACTCAAACGCGCATGCTCACCAAAACGTTTCTCCCCCTCCCCTCGCCCCTTGCAAATTCTCTAATACACCCGAAGATATATATTTGTATTACTGATGGCGAAAACGTAATATTTATAGCGTATTATAAACATACAATAGAGGATTAAAGGTTGAGATAGACGATAATGAAGAGTGAAGTATTAGTAGTAGTAGTAGTAGTAGTAGTAGTAGTAGTAGTAGGAGGAGGAGGAGGAGGAGGAGGAGGAGGAGAATAAGATAAAGATGAATGGGATAAAACTGAATACTAAATTATGCATGAGAGAGAGAGAGAGAGAGAGAGAGAGGGGGGGGAGGGAGAGGGCGGGGGAGGAAAGACTGGAGAAATAACATCAGGGATAAAAACTTAAGAGATAAGAGTAAGGAGAGAGGGGAGGGGAGGGGAGGGGATGAGGGAAGGAGGGGAGAGGAGGAGGAGGAAGGGAGGGGAGGGTGGATTAGGGAAGGGAGGGGGGAGGAGGAGGGAGGGGAGAGGAGGAGGAGAGGGAAGGAGAACAAGAAAGAGAGGAGGAATATCAAAGGGAAATAAGGAAAGAAAAGAGAAGAGAGAAGGAGACGGAGAGAAGGGAATGAAGAAAAAGAGAGAGGAGAGGAAAGGAGAGGAGGGAAGGGAGAGAAGGAAAGAAGAGGGAGAAGAAGAATATGGGGGAGGACAAAGGGTGGAGAGAGAGAGAGAGAGAGAGAGAGGAATGAGGTGATGAAGGAAAGAGAGGAGAGATGAAGAGAGAAAAGGGAGAGAGGAAGAATGAAGATTAGAGAAAAGTGGTGAGGAAACGAAGAGGAAGGAGAGAAGAATGAACAAGAGAAAGAGAGAGAGAGAGAGAGAGCGAGAGAGAGAGAATCACACACACACACACACACACACACACACACACACACACACACATTAAATCTCCGCAACACAAACAACAACTAAACTAAAACTGAATTGAACTTTAGGTAAACCAAACACACATGTTCCCTGTGTGTGTGTGTGTGTGTGTGTGTGTGTGTGTGTGTGTGTGTGTGTGTGTGTGTGTGTGTGTGTGTGTGTGTGTGTGTGACAGACAGATAGGTGGATGGATGGTTTGATGGACAGAAAGATAGAAGAATAGATAAACAGATAGATACATAGATTGATAGTAGGTGATAGACTGACAGACACAGATAGATAGATAGGTAGATAGATAGATAGATAGACAGATAGATAGATATTAATTAAGGTAAACACAAGTAGGTAGGGAAAGGCTCATACTATCCATACATCTATCTACCCAGCCAATCTACTCGTCTACCCAGGGTCCAGTCTAAGCCAATCACCCCAACTACCACTGATCCGATCCCTGAGTCCACCTAATATCCTTCCCCACCAATTATCTATCTACCCATCCTTCTATCTATCTACCCAGTCTACCGCCCACCCTGGAGGATTCTTGGGCCAGATGACCAATTTGTGAGAGAGATTTGACTTGGGTATTATTCTCTCTCTCTCTCTCTCTCTCTCTCTCTCTATCTATCTATCTATCTATCTATCTATCTATCTATCTCTATCTATCTATCTATCTATCTCTATCTCTATCTATCTATCTATCTCTATCTCTATCTATCTATCTATCTATCTAGCTCTCTCTCCCCCATAATTTTCTATCATTATTTTCTCTTTCTTCTACTTCCCCTTCTCTCTCTCCCTCTCTCTCTCTCTCTCTCTCTCTCTCTCTCTCCCTCCCTCCTGTTTTCATTTAGGAGCGTTCGGTACTCTATTACAACTCGTCATTTTTCTTATCTTGAGCCGAGCCGAAATGGACTAGTGTCATATATCAGTGTAAACAATGTGTGGTCTGGTTCGGCACTTATATATCTCGGCCCGGTTGCCAGGGGAACGAGACGAAGGGGGAATTTGCCGAAAGCGTCATAACTCCAGCTTAGTGTTGTTGGGCAAGTGTGTGTGTGTGTGTGTGTGTGTGTGTGTGTGTGTGTGTGTGTGTGTGTGTGTGTGTGTGTGTGTGTGTGTGTGTGTGTGTGTGTGTGTGTGTGTGTGTGTGTGTGTGTGTGAGAGAGAGAGAGAGAGAGAGAGCAAAAAGATATGTAACCAAATACTATGGAAACGTAAACGAAAAAAAACAAATTACACACACACACACACACACACACACACACATAAAACATGTACATCCACCTACACAACTCTCTCTCTCTCTCTCTCTCTCTCTCTCTCTCTCTCTCTCTCTCTCTCTCTCTCTCTCTCTCTCTCTCTCTCTCACACACACACACACACACACAAAGACAAAACAAGACAAATCTGATCCTCTTCTCTGGCAAGACACAAGAAGCACAAGATAAAAGAAATCCTGCCAGGAATGAGTCAGGCTTTGTTGGGGGAGAGAGAGAGAGAGAGAGAAAAGAGGGGTGATGATGATGATAATGATGGTGGTGGTGGTGGTGGTGGTGGTGGTGGTGGTGGTGATGATGATGATGATGATGATGATGGTGGTGGTGGTGGTGGTGGTGGTGGTGGTGGTGATAATGATGATGATGATGATGATGTTGGTGGTGGTGGTGATGGTGGTGGTGACTGTGGTGGTGGTGATTGTGGGGATGATAGGCAATCAAAGGATAATGACAATGATGATCATTATGTCAGCCACATCAGTAATAATAATAATAATAATAATAATAATAATAATAATTGTATAGTAGTAGTAGTAGTAATAGTGGTAGTAGAAGTGGTAGTAATAGTAGTAGTAGCAGTAGTAACAGAAAACAACAACAATATCAAAAACAAACCCATCTTCTTTCCGAGAAAATAAAAAAATAAAGTTTCCCCATCAAGCAAGCAACAACCCCACTAACAAGCCCTGGGAGAGAGAGAGAGAGAGAGAGAGAGAGAGAGAGAGAGAGAGAGAGAGAGAGGAGCCTAGGGAAAAATGTACATGGATAAAAAGTCATGAAACAACACAGGCTTAAAGGTCTTTGCCTCGCACACACACATACACATACACACACACACACAATTGAACTATTGACCACATTCTGTACACATACCAGCCTCTGCACATACATACATACTTACACACACACACACACACACACACACACACACACACACACACACACACACACATACACACACACACACACACAAACGCTTTTTTAATGTTAGGGAAGAACAGGCCTTGTACCAACCATTCTTTCTCCTTTTTTTTCGTTTTTTGTTTATAGGAAACTCAATATTCGAAATTCCAATCCATCAGAAAAATGTATATGTGAAGGTCCTACGAATGTTTTTCTTTTATCAGCTTGTTGTTGTTGTTATTGCTAGGGCAGGGAATAGTTTAAAATATTTGAATTTCGTTAGACTACTGATCTACCATAAGGCATACCAACATGCAAAAACACTCCCTTTAATACCAATACACCAGTCCTGTATGAGGCAACCGTAATATGTATTCAGTATGGACGGTGGGTGTTTGTGCTGAAGTGGTGACATGTGGTGGTGTATGGTAAGTAGACTAATACACCAGTCCTGTATGAGGCAACCCTAACATGTATTCAGCATGGACGGTGGGTGTTTGTGCCGAAGTGGTGACATGTGGTGGTGTATGGTAAGTAGACTAATACACCAGTCCTGTATGAGGCAACCCTAACATGTATTCAATATGGACGGTGGGTGTTTGTGCCAAAGTGGTGACATGTGTAGGTGTATGGGTATATAGGACTGCTGGGCCTCAGGGGAAGGGTAGTTAAAGTCTGTGCCCGTAGTTGGACGCATTAAAAGAGGATGAGTTAAAAAAAAATACAATATATACTTTTACTACTTAATATACAAATGTTATAATATTTTTTAAAGCCTGTAAATGTTCCTAAACACAAGTAAACAGGTTTGAAGGAGCGAAAAATTACATCAGTTTTATTTTCTTCCTTTTAAGTATGCAAAGTCTATCGTGTGTGTTTTGGACGTACTTTAACTCTCAAAAAAGAATGGGGTAGTAAACTCCTGGGCGTTTTTTTCTTTTCAACTAAAAAAAAAAAAAAATTATGGGGGTTACATAAGATTTTTTTTGCTGCCCAAGACCAGGAATGCATTTTTCTCTGACACACACACACACACACACACACACACACACACACACACACACACACACACACCATACGTACGAGTAAATATATACATACATCTACAAACATGCATACATACAGATATACACATACCTTTCATATGAACATATATAAATATCTACACAGACACAAACACACAGGCATCAGCAGATATACAGTACATACACATACACACACACTATCTATCTATCTATTGCCAGACGCCATAATCCCGTAAGGGGTGGCCGTTTGTCTGAGTTAGTTGTTTTACGGGGAGGGGCACTAACCCTCCACCAACCCACTTGTTGACACGTAGGGAGCACGTATGGTTTGGTTATATGGTTACCACCCAGCGTTGTAAATGATTTTTTGGCTTGCAGGAAACCATTTGGCTTGTCACTCAACGTAAAGCCACCCGTAAAGGAAGGAAAGGCAATAAGAAGTGACAGGAAAGATGGGAGAAATAGGAAGAGAGGAGGGCAGGCACAGAAAAAGAATGATAAAGGCTAAGGAAGAAGTAGGAAGCACTACATCAAGTGAGTGGATGATGGTCGCCACCACCTACACACACACGTACACAGAAAACAGGTACATACACACATACTGCACATGCCACACGTACACTTAAGTTCGTGTACATGCCAGAGCTGACAAATTCCAACCCCAGCTCACACGACACTGACACAGAGAGAGAGAGAGAGAGAGAGAGAGAGAGAGAGAGGGAGAGAGTCTTTTAATGTGTTATTTGTATGCGCAAAAAACTTACGTGTGTGTGTTTTGCAAAGATACACAATATTACGACTTTTACACACACACACACACACACACACACACACACACACACACACACACACACACACAATATATCTATATAAATACCTATCTATCAATATTTATCTTTCCATCTATCCAGCCACCCCCCCCTCTCTCTCTCTCTCTCTCTCTCTCTCTCTCTCTTTTACACCACAACCCTCCACAATAATTCCAGACATTAACACTGCACAACCCTCCCCCTAAAACAATCATCCACTCAACTTCGCTCATGACTCTACACTGTATGCCCATGAAGTTAAATCATATAGACGAAAGGGGAATCAGAAGCAGGAACAGTTAGTTAAAAGAGACATGAATTAAATTAACACTCACACACACACACACACATTACTGTCTGTCTTCAGAGATGAATCAGATGATCACACACACGGCAGAAAACCCATGAAATAACACCTGCTAAATACTTCCAATGTTTTAACTACTGGTTTTTATATTGCATTCCCTATGTCGCTTTACAACTTTATCTCTACACTGTATTGTACAGGATAGCTAAAATATATGAACTAATCCTTTCTGTGTAAATAGATTATATGTACTGTCTGGAAACGATATATAAACCAACCCCGTCTGGTCAGTGGGAGATTGCAGACACTTCCTGAAAAATGATTACGAGGTGTTCATAGCGTGTCCTAATGGCAAAATATCTCTAGTTTCAAATATGATGTACTCATTTCAGCTTTTCTTACACATTTAAATATCTACATTGACGAAACTACCTCAGACTTAGCTTAAAATTAAGTGAGTATCGTTTTTACTCCTACGTCCGGCACGGCGGTTGAGAAAGAGAGCAATGGCCGTCGCTGGAGGTGATTATCATACACTTCCAGAAAAAATATCTGTGAGTGTTTTTGTAGAAAGTATTAGATGCAAATGAAGTCTGGTTCCTAATATAATGTACTCTGTTAACATTTATCTACAGTCTAAAAATATTCACCACAACTGAAATCCCTCATAATTAGCGTAAATCAGATTAGGAATAATGTTGACTACCGTACGGCAAGGTTGTAGTGGGTGATTTGAATGGGCTCGGATGCTATCGCTTACCATGCACTTTAAGAAAATTAAATAGGATGCTTTTATAGCGCACATTCATAGCAAACTATCACTACTCACTAATCAGATGTATTCAATACATTGTTTTTTACCTATTCAAATATTTACATCAACAATACTACTTCAAACTTCGCTTAAAATTGAGTGAGTATGATGTTGCGTACTTTTACGTCCGCACGGCTGCTGAGAAAGACTGCAATGGCCGTCGCTGAAATAATTGTCATATCTATCCAGGGAAAATAGTTGTGAGTGCGTTTATAGCAAGTATTCAGGGGAAAAGAACTTCAGTTTCTAATACAAAATACTCAATTTACATTTTCCTACACACTAGAGTACTTCAAACCACAAAAATTCCTCAGAAACACCACAAATCAGAGTGGGAATAATACTGTCTGTCGTATGGCAAGATTTTAGCGGGCGTTATGAATGGGCTCTTTTGAAAACGTAAACAAATCATTTTGGCTTCTTTCTGGTGTCCCACGCCAGATTTCAGGGTACAAATCAGTCCTAAATTTTCAGATACGTGTTTGAATTTATCCTACATATAAAAAACCGGCCAGCTTAGGCGATATATGGTGAAATAAGGAAGCATAGTAGATTCATTCATAGCGTTACAACTTACTACAGCCGTTACTCCCATTCATTGGCCATTTAATTTTACTCACGATGACGTACACACTAGTAAACAAATTCATTGACTTGTATTCATTCATTGATCTTATTAGTTCATTCATTAGTTGAGTTGATAAGACCATTGTTACTTGGTGTATGAATGATTGAATATTTGTATGTATGTGTGTATGTATGAGAGAAGAGAGAGAGAGAGAGAGAGAGAGAGAGAGAGGGGGGGGGAAGGAAAGAGGGAGAGAGAGAAACCTAAAAGCTCTCGACATTTCTAATCACGTTGAGCGCGAGATATATATATATATATATATATATATATATATATATATATATATATATATATATATATACACACACACACACACACACACACACACACACACACACACACACACACAGGGCAGAGGCCTAAGACCTCTGGCATGTTCAGTTTCGTGTAAGGCAAGAAAAAGCGTGGGAGAGTAATTGCCTGCTAAAAACCAAGGAGACGGGGGTAATATGGTAAGGACAAACTTGCTAAAAATACATATAGCCTACCACGTACAAACATACATACATACATACATACACGCGTACATACACACACAGATAAAAGCATGGATATATACAGATAGACCGGAGGAAAGAAGTGTCAGATTTGTTGAAATATACATAGCCTACCATTTAAACAGATAGATAGATGGGTAATAGATAGATAGACAGATAGATAAATGGATAGATAGACAGGGAGATAAACAGACTGATAAACTAACAGACAGATAGAGACAGAAAGATAGATTAAGGAACTTTTATTATGTGAAAACGACTTCAGAAAACTTCCATCCTCTCAACACCAACGACAACAAAAAAGAAAAAAGAAAAGAAGAATAAGTCAATCATGAAAATTAAGTAAGACAACAAAACAGAGATAAATAAATACATTAATAAATACATAAACAGACTATTTTTTTGCTTTCACACGTCCTCTTGTCTTTAGGCTATACCAGCGAATTAATAAGACATCATTGTATAATTAACAGTGACCCTCTCTCTCTCTCTCTCTCTCTCTCTCTCTCTCTCTCTCTCTCTCTCTCTCTCTCTCTCTCTCTCTCTCTCTCTCTCTCTCTCTCTCTCTCTCTCTCTCTCTCTCTCTCTGTCTCTCTCTCTCTCTCGTGGTCGTCTTTCCCTTGAATAATTCAACTCAATTCTCCACTTTCACTTTCTCTCAGTGGTTTCCTTCTCTCTCTCTCTCTCTCTCTCTCTCTCTCTCTCTCTCTGTATTCGTCAACACGCACTTTGAAGCTAAATCGGCAATAAGCAGGCAATAAGTACGCTAACTCGATATACGTCAACCTCGTAAAAATTGCGTCATTCCACCCAGAATTTCTCTCTCTCTCTCTCTCTCTCTCTCTCTCTCTCTCTCTCTCTCTCTCTCTCTCTCTCTCTCTCAGAATTAATTACTGGAAGATCTGCCATCCATCTTTTTCTTTTCCCTCACAATTACTTTTCCGGCTTCTCTCTCTCTTTTTTTTCTCACTCTTTTCTCTCTTCTTTCTCTCCTTTCTTACTCACAAAAAACGTCCGTGTGAGATAGTTCCTGATTAAGAGAGAGAGGGGCGTTGGGAATGCTCTCTCTCCCTCTCTCTCTCTCTCTCTCTCTCTTTCTCTCTCTCTCTCTCTCTCTCTCTCTCTCTCTCTCTCTCTCTCTCTCTCTCTCTCTCTCTCTCTCTCTCTCTCTCTCTCTCTCTCTCTCTCTCTCTCTCTCTCTCTCTCTCTCTCTCTCTCTCTCGCTCGCTCGCTAATGCTGTTACAATTATCACGGGACTTAAGTAGCTTGAGAGAGAGAGAGAGAGAGGAGGTGAGGTGAGGTACGGTGACAGGGCAGGGCACGACAGGGTGAGGCAGGATAAGAAAAGGTGAGGCAGGATTAAAAGGGTGAGGCAGGATGAGAAAAGGTAAGGCAGGGAGAGAAGGGTAAGGCAAGGTGAGGGGTGATGAAGCGAGGTAATGGTAGGGATGAGGCATGGTAAAGGCAGGTGTGAGGCAGGATAAGGCAGGGGTGAGGCACGGTGAGGCAGTGTGAGGCAGGGTGAGGCAGGGAGAGGCAGGATGAGGCAGGGTGAGATAGGGTGAGGCAGGATGAGGCAGGGTGAGGCAGGATGAGGTAGGGTGAGGCAGGGTGAGGCAGGATGAGGTACGGTGAGACAGGGTGTGGTAAGGTGAGGCAGGGTGAGGCAGGGTGTGGCAGGATGAAGTAGGGTGAGGCAGGGTGAGGCAGGATGAGGTAGGGTGAGGCAGGGTGAGGCAGGGTGAGGCAGGTATGAGCAGACACCTTAATGACATTTCCTACCTGCAGGTAATTAGATCACCTGGTATAACCCACACGCGCCTCTCTCTCTCTCTCTCTCTCTTCATCTCAGTCTATCTATCTATATCTATCCATCTCTCCATTTATCTATCTATCCATCTCTATCTATCTATCTATGTTTTTGTACTCCTCTCCCCCTCTCTCTCTGTTTTTTCTTTCCTCCCTCTGCCTCCATTTTTTCCACTCCCTCCCCTACTTTCTTTCTCTTTCCCTTTTTCTATCCTTCCATCCCCCTCCATCTCCCTTCCCATCTCTCTCTCTCTCTCTCTCTCTCTCTCTCTCTCTCCCCCCTGTGCTATTTACCACCATAATAACCCCACAAATGTTACCTTTAAAACTTTTATTCATTTGGCCGAGAGTAATTTGTGTGTGCCACTCTCTCTCTCTCTCTCTCTCTCTCTCTCTCTCTCTCTCTCTCTCTCAAAATATGAAAAAAAATCCGACCCACCCGCTCTGATAATTAACCTATTCAGTCCATTTCCATTTTTTCATCTCATGCTTGATTTCATTTTCTGAGGGGGACGCCTTCACGTGGTGGCACTGATATGACTGGCTGGTGGAGCTGCCTGGTTAAGCGCACGTCCCTCAGCTCCCTCCCTAACCCCCGAAAGGAGGATGGTGGACCGCAGAGGGATAATTCAGCCTGCAGTTCACCCGATTCCCGTTGACATGAGTCTGGGATTAACGACTACTACTTCTACAACTACTACAACAACAACTACTACTACTATTATTATTATTACTACTACTGTGCTACCACTACTGCCACTATTACTACTCGTACTACTACCACTACTACCAATATTATACCATCACCACCAGCACCACCACGACTACTACTACTACTGCTACCGTACTACTTCTACACCATTGCCATTAGTACTACCACCATCACTACTACTACTACTACTACTAATAATAATAATAATAATAATAATAATGATAATAATAATAATAATAATAACAATAATCTATCTATCTATTCTATCTATTGCCAGACGCCTCAATCCCGTTTGGGGTGGCCACAAACAAATCGCCTCCAAGTCGCCCTGTCCCCCGCCATTTCACTGCCCTGCTCCCAACTCACACCCCCCTCTCTCATATACCTCTCCACCCCATCCCTCCATCTCATCCTCGGCCTCCCCCTCCCTCTTCCCCCCTCCACCTCACTCACATACACTCTCTTCGTCAGTCTTTCACCCTCCATCCTCTCCACATGGCCAAAATAAATAACAATAATGCTATAAATAAAATCGTCTGCAGATAGGAAGCAAAAATGGAGGTAAAGAATCCGCCATGGCAGCTGCAACTATAATAATTAATCCAACATTCATATAACTTGGCCATCTTTTTTTTTTGCGTTTTATGTATTACGCCAAAAAAAAAACGCGTAGGACCAGCCACAGTGAAAATTAAAGGGGAGGATGCAGAGGAATTTTGGCGGTGCGTCGCTACCCATCCTGCCTACTGCGTTGGTTGGAAATATAATCATGACCACCGCCACACAAGCCTCGGTACGGTGGACAGGCATTCTTTTCTACGGCACAACCTTCCCCTAAAATACCATCCACAGGTGCTGGGAATTCTGATGTAGTGCTGCACCGAGTGTGTTCTCACCTATTGCACTGGTTTACTGTTTTTTCCCTAATCCATGGAGTGCACAACGAACAGGAGGAGGAAACTGATTTTACAGAAAAACCGGAAGCGTCCACTACAGCCTAAGAAAACGACATTTCGCAAAGTGATAGATCTCCACCCCGACCAGGTTATATTAAGGGTGCGACTCCCCCCTCCCGAAGGGGGAGGACAGTGCTAGCTTTGTACCTGAAAACAAAATCTGGACAGAAGTAGGCCTCCAACTGGATCAGGTTTGAGTCAAGGTGGGACCCCCAGCTGCCACCCATAAATAATTATTCATTTCTCCTTCCAGTACTGCTGGGTGGGTGTGGCTATCATATGTGTCCTTTGTCCTTGTCCTTACATCTGCTGTGAGCCTCTACGTTTCCTACAGTCTTCTGCTGTGCAGTGTACCAACACAGTCTTGTTGTGCCTGTTAATCTCGGGCTCTTATGACCCACTCCTAGCTATATAAAATCGTCTTGTGATAGCTGAAATAGAATGCTAGAGTTGTACTGACCATGAGAGGGGGTAATGGTACTAGTCATGAGTGTCTCAAGCTCCTGTGACTTAGTATTCTCAGCTTGAAAAATTCTTCCCAAATCAACATGAATGGAATAAGAGTTGTCCTAACCATCAGACGGTTAACTAATTCATAGGCTGCTTTCTTATTTTATTTTTATCCTCATATATTACGCCAGAAAATAGTTGGACCCCACCCCCCACCCCCGCTGTAGAAATTAAAGTGGAGTATTGAACCTAAAGGGGAGTGCTGAGGGAGGCTTGTGAATTTCCACATAGCACTCAACCTATTGCGTTCTCACCTATTGATTCGGTCTGCTATTTCCCTCCCTTTTTCCATGTACTGTTGGCCACATATGAATCTGGGACAGCATCAGTACAGAGGCCCAGCATTTAACACACTTGACTACCTTAACACTGTTGGTGGCATTGGCAGTAAATAAAAGGTGTTAAATATATGATGTTTAATCTTATTTTACCTGTTTCACTCATCTGGTTGACTGTCGAATTTTTAACCTTCTTTATATACTTATTCTCCTATTTCTGTGTTCCCTCGCATTATTACTTCCTATTTATAGTTTGCTCTTGTCTTACTGTTTCATTCTTTGCGTCACTGTCTCGGTCACTGTTCTGAACATTCTGCAATCCAACCTTTCTCTCACTATACCATGAATCTCTCCTATTTTTGCATTTTCAGGCCATATATTTTGCTACATTTCAACTGCAGGGGAATTTTGCAAAGCTTTCAGGTCCATGTCACCACTGGAGCCAGGCCAGAGTACAAAAGAACTGTCATTGCCAGTAGTTTGGACAGGGATTTGACTCACTCACTGTTTCATTGCCCCATTTAATATCCTGTCAGTTATGGTACCTAAATCTCTCCTGATGTTGCGCTACGTCCTATACTTTGGCATCATTTAACCATTTTCCTTGTGCTATTTCATCTCTCAGTTCTGATTACACATTTCTATATTTTTCTATTTCAGTCCCTACTTCATTGCCTCATTCATTGTGCTATACAAAATGTCACTCACTGTAACACATGTTCCTCTGTTTCCCTTTTTTAGTCATTTTTCCGTAGCGTTCCTGCTCATGCCACCATTGCAGCCAGAGCAGGGGACAAAAGGACTGTCATTACCAGTAGCCTACTCTGGGTTCCTGATTCATTCGTTGCTTCATTATCTCATTCCCTGTGTATTTCCATGAGCTTTCTGTCCACATTTCGCTTATACCTTTCTCATAATCGCCTGTCATCACATATCCCTCTCCCCTGCACTGTTTTCACTGTCTTACCATTTCACTCACACAATCTCATTCCCTATTTCACTGCACATTTCTCATCCCCATTAACCTACCTCCCTCACACGCATCCCTTTTACTTTCATAATCTCCATACTTCCTTTAACGGCATCATTTCCTCATTACCTCCCTCCCTCTCGAACCAAGCGTCAGTGTTCCAGTCTATTTCTCTCCTTCCTTCTCTCTTCCTACCTCTCCTTTCCCTCACTCCTTCTCCCTCCTCTCTTGCTACCCCGCCCTTCCCTCACTCTTCTCCCCCATTCCTTCTCTTCCTTCCCCACCCCCCACCCCCCCGTCTCTCCCTATCGAACCATGCTTCACTGTTGCAGTCTAATTGCTTCTCTCCCTCCTTCACTCTTCCCACCCCTCCCTTCCCTCACTCCTCCTCCCTCCATTACTCCTCTTTCTTTCTTCCCTCCCTCCCTCCCTCCCTCCCTCCGTCTTGAATCATGCTTCAGTGTTTGCCTAATTGCCTCTCTCCGCGTTTCACTGCCTATCTCACACCACGTCCTCGTTTCTCATATCAGTGTTAACTTATCACTCCCTTCCCTTCACTTCCAATCTGACTCCCTCCCTCCCCACCCCACCCCTCCATTCCTCCTCCTCCTCCTCCTCCTCTTCTTTTCCCTCTCTCCTCTCCATTTCTTCTGTTTCCACGTCACATCAATATTATGTTATCTCTCTCCTCCCATCATTT
This sequence comes from Coenobita brevimanus, assembly GCF_032717465.1. Taxonomy (NCBI): domain Eukaryota; kingdom Metazoa; phylum Arthropoda; class Malacostraca; order Decapoda; family Coenobitidae; genus Coenobita; species Coenobita brevimanus. The sequence continues at coordinate 238,365 of NC_137059.1, forward strand.
CCAATCTGTCTCACTCCCCCCCTCCATTCCTACCTCCTCTCCCTCTTCTCCTGTTCCTCTTTCCTCTCTCCTCCTGCTCTTCTTCCTCTCTCATCCTTGTTTCTCCTAGTTCTCTTTTCATTTTTTTAAGCTTCTCTTACCTTTCCCTCCAACCTTTCTCTTCCTTCTCGTCTTCTCTTCTCCATTCCTTCTCTCATTCGCTTCCTCATTCTCTCTTTCTTTCTCTTTTTCTATTTCAGTCTATTTACCTGTGTGTCTCTGTCTCGTTCCATTATCTCTCCCTTCCCTTCGCTTCCACTTTTCTTCTTCTCCTCTCCTTTTCCTCATCCTCATCCTCATCATTCTCTTCTTTTTTCCCTCTTCTCTTCCTCTTCTTCCTCTAACTCCTCCTCCTCCTCCTCCTCCTCCTCCTCCTCCTTCCCTCTCCTCTTCTTCCTCCTTCCTCTTCACCATCTGCTCCTTCCTCAGCTCCTTCCTTCCTTCCTTCCAACATGGCGGCAAATCCACAACACACTTTTCGGTGCTAACCTTGTCAGCGACACTAATACGTCTGTTGCTGATTGCTTCCTTTGTGCTCTCTCTCTCTCTCTCTCTCTCTCTCTCTCTCTCTCTCTCTCTCTCTCTCTCTCTCTCTCTTTCCCTGCGATGTGGGGGAGAAATTGAGTTAGAGCGTAGAGATAACGCCTTTCTCCCACTTGCTCCTTCTCCAACTATATTATCTATCTTACAACTCTCTCTCTCTCTCTCTCTCTCTCTCTCTCTCTCTCTCTCTCTCTCACACACACACACACACACACACACACACACCAATTAACACACACTCTTCTCCCCTAATCACCAATTAAACTGTACCTCTCTTCTTACAGATTTCTTTCTCGTACAACAACAAGAGTATATCCAAGTCTTCAGTATATCCAGCATGATATAACCTCTTCATTATACTCCTTCCACAGCACTTCTTCGTGACTATCATCCTTTCACTTTAACTTGATTCAGATTTTCGTCTTTTTGCAGCTTATTTCACGTAGCTCAGTGACGGAATATGACAATGTTATGGCCCTACAGCCTTTCCATAGCACTTCTTCGTGACCAGCATCATATCTTAGTTAATCTCTTGCCATAACTCATTCATAACATACAATACACCTGTCCTACATCCTTTTCATAGCACTTCTTCGTGACTAGCATCAAATTCAAGATGGAGGGATGGCAATTTTAACGCCTTGTTAAAAATAAAAGACTAACATTATGGTCTACAATATCTCTTTGGCTAAATCGTCGACAGCACTTCTTCGTGACTAGCATCGCATCCTACTGCTCAATCTCTGGCTGCCGTCAATGCTTCGTTATGGTCAAAACTTAGCTTACTATCTATCTATCTATTGCCAGATGCCTCGATCCCGTTTGGGGTGGCCACAAACAATCGCCTCCACGTCATCCTGTCCCCCGCCATTTCACTGCCCTGCTCCCAACTCATACCCCCTCTCTCATATACCTCTCCACCCCATTCCATCTCATCCTAGGCCTCCCCCTCCCTCTTCCCCCCTCCACCTCACTCACATACACTCTCTTCGTCAGTCTTTCACCCTTCATCCTCTCCACATGGCCAAACCACCTCAGTGTGTTCCTCATAACACTTCCTATCACATCCACATCAACACCACAACGCTCCTTTATATCCTCATTCGTCAGCCTCATTTCCACTGCTCTCACTCTTGCCTTGTGTCCTTCCAACAACGTCCAAGCTTCACTTCCATACGTTAGAGTTGGTATCACAATACTGTCATGTAGTAACTTTTTCACTTCCATGCTCACTTCCCTGTTTCTTATCACTGCTTTCAAAGAACCAGCAACCTTTCTTCCCTGCTGTACCCTTTCAAGCACTTCACCCTCCAAACCTCCATCCTTACTCATCACACTACCCAAGTACTTAAACGTACTCACATTTTCCAGTTCCTCACCATCCAACCTCGCTGTACATTCAGTGACTTCACTTACACTGTCTCAAAATTGCATCAAAGTTCAGTGACGTCTTGCCCAACAAATCAACAAGTAATTACATCGCCTTAATGAGTTTATCTATCTATTTATCTATCTGATTAGTTCCTTGACTTAATGTTGATCTTGGGTACTATATCTATCTGTCTGTCTATCTGTCTGTCTGTCTATCTGTCTATCTGTCTGTCTATCTATCTGTCAACAAATACGAGTACATGCATATAATCATTCATCTAGGTGTATTCAAACATCCACCAGGCTTTTCTATCTATCTGCCTATCTATCTATCATTACATACATGCATACATACATACATACATATACACATACATACACAGACAGACAGACAGACAGATAGATAAACAGACAGATTGAAAGACAGATAGATCAACGAACCCATCCACCGTTTCCTATCTATCTATCTATCTATCTATCTATCTACCTATAACCCACTCTAGGGCGCCACAGAAAACCTTATTACAGATAAAATAGCTATCCACCTGTACCCAATAACCCTATGATATTGCTACTCTCTCTCTCTCTCTCTCTCTCTCTCTCTCTCTCTCTCTCTCCCCCTCTCACAGTATTATTATTTATCTCTACCTCTGTCAATTCATTTATCTATCTATCTATCTATCTATCTATCTACCAGACGAGTTCCATCCTTACCTGCCTACGTATTTAACTTCCTTCCTACCTATCAATATATCTATCTATCTATCTATCCATACATCTATTTATATCTACTCCCTCCATCTACCAACCAAACAATCTACCTCCCTTCCTTCCTCCTTGCCTCCTTCCCTCCCTTCCTCCCTCCCCACCCATCTATCTATTTATCTATCTATCTATCCATCTATCTACCCAGGTGGTGTGATAGGAGAGAAATAAGTTTTAAAAGTAAATTGACCCGCACGTGATCGACCATACAGACGGAGGGAGGGAGGGAGGGAGGGAGGGAGGGAAGGAGGGAGAGAGGAAGGAAGGAAGGAAGTTGAGAAAAGCATAAATTGATAGTCAGACGTAGAGAGAGAGAGGGAGAGAGAGAGAATAAAAAGGAAAAAGAAATTAAGATAATGCTGGAAGGGAAGAGGGAATTAAGAAAGGAAGAGAAATATATAGAAGGACAAAAACAGACACAGACAACTAGATAAAGAGAGAGAGAAAATAAATGAGAAAGAAAGCAAGAAAACGGAGAAAGAGAGAGAGAGGGCACGTCTGATTAGGTCACAGAACTTGTATCGCATTATTTCCACTAAATTACTCTCTCTCTCTCTCTCTCTCCCTCTCTCTCTCTCTCTCTCTCTCTCTCTCTCTCTCTCTCCCTCACCTCCCCTGCCTCTTACAACCTTTCATTGCCCTCTACATCCTTTCAACTTAATCTACCTTCCCTCCCTCCCTTCCTTGCTTTCCTCCCCAGCCGATTCTCTCTTTACCTCCCCTTTTCCTCCTTCTCCTTCTCCTTCTCTCCTCTCCTTCCATCTTTATTCCCTAACTATCTCCACCCTCCATCCCTCCCCCTTCCTCTTCCCCCACCCTTTCTCCTCCTCCTCCCCCTCCTCTAACTCTCTTCTCTCCCCTCCACGTCACTCTGTTCTTCATACCTATCAATATTCCAGTTCCTCTCTCTCTCTCTCTCTCTCTCTCTCTCTCGTCAGCTGGTTTGATATATGGGGCAGTTCAGTGACAGTCTCTCCGGGAAGCCTTTCTGCCATGGCCGCCTTGTTTTCATCTGACGGAACTGGTCCAAAATAAATGTTTGAAATTAGATGACCCTGAGTTATGAGGCAGGAATGAGTCTCCTTGGTTACTAGTCAAAGCAGCACTCCAATCTACCCAAACCGAAGGAGCTGAATCACTAAACCACCGGGCGCCAATTGTTAATATAAATAGTTTCCTGGTTTACATAAAACCATTTGGCTTGGCACTCAGTGAAGAGTCACCTAAATGCAGCGCTACATCAGGTGAGTGGATGACGCGAGCTCCACCTTGCTTACCATGTTAAATAAAATCGTCTGAAAATAACAGGAATAAAGAATAAACAAGAATAAAGCTAATAATAAGTTACCTCGTGGAAGGCGTTAAGGCGAAAACACCTTTTGAATGGAAATAAAAAGTGTGTGTGTGTGTGTGTGTGT